>NC_133538.1:91879759-92180593 GCF_048544455.1 Silene latifolia | reverse complement strand
GTATACTTGACGAGATTGAGAGGATTCTCATAATTCCTAACTATCTCCCTATAACGGTCTCGAGAAGGACTTAGGGTATGTGATGTGTGAAAGGCTAAGTGAGGGTGCTAGCTGACCATCTTCATTGATGTTTTGATTCTATATAGACTTTAGCAGTATTCCGTTCGGCATTTGATTTCATACTCGTTCATGATTCAGACTCAGATTCTTGGTCTAGAATATATCTCGGCTTTTCGCTCAGATTCTTAATTCAAGTTTTTGAAGATAACTTTGACTTTGGATATTGACATTGACATTATTGATTGTGCCTTCTTCTTTTGACTCTTTTGTCTTGGATTACGGGCATAACTGCGGCCTTGGATATTGACACCCATTTCTCTCGATTGAGCCTTTGTCTTTGATCATGGCTCATATCGTCTTGGATTTGCTTGCCACCATGGATTTGGGTCAGACTAGCACACTTGGTGTGAAACGGGTTGGTCTTTTAGTATCACGGTTTGTTTATTGTGGGGAATGGGCTTGCCTTCCGTCATGGATCGTTAACAAGGGAGATGCTCTGGATTCGGCCTAGAATCTCTTGTGATAGGCTCGTCCTAAACTGGGTATAGTGAGGGGGTTTCTGTTGCCAGACATGGAACAGGTAAGAAAATGGACACGGAGTTTCGGGTCCTCTACAACTTGGAATGGAACATCGTTTAAGTGTACTCACATCGACTTGCCATGCGTTGTTCATTTTAAAATGTCTCAAATAAATTCTTGTTGTCACAGGAAAAGGTAAAGGAAAAGAAAAATAAGTGGGTTGAAAAGTGTACTTTTATTGAAATGAAGAATGAATATATATAGACTCGAGAAGACATGTGACTCATGGGACAGCCCCCAGGTTGTCACTAGAAATGGAAAATGGACAGGAAGAAAGACACTAGAAAAATTAGGGGAAAGAAAGCCTAAGACTCGGACGCAGACTTTGATTCGATCCTAGATCTAGACTCCAAATCATCGGCTCATGCTTGAACATTTATTCTTTTGGCAACTGGCTTCGGCATCTGACTTTGAGCATTCACCCATTTGAACACCTCGTCCTTATCATTGGGAACACTTGAAGGATAACCGTCAAGAACAGTTTCCTAATAAGGGGTATATCCATGAGGATTGCCCAAGCTGCCTTGCGGGTTAAAGGTTGAGAGGGACAATTTCCCACTTTCAATCATATCTTGGATCGCATGCTTGAGCTTATAGCACATCTCAGTATTGTGTCCTTTATCCATGTGATACTGGCAACGGGGATTCTCATCCCAGAACCTAGACTTCTTTTCTCGATCTGGTGTAGGACCGATAGGCTTCAACATTCGTCGTTCCATGAGTTTCTGAAGGGCATCGGTGTATGTAATACCAATGTCAATAAATTTCCTAGAAGGTGTATCCTTCTTGTTGGAAGCCTTTTTGAATGACCTTGGAGAGTTATTAGATTTCTTTGACGAAGGCTCCATGAGGTTGCCTTTGTTAATTTAGATTCCTGGATGAGAAGAACCAGTGCTTTCTCCTTAGGACTGTCAGGTTGAGGGTTTGTCTGGACACTTTTCATCTTGAGAGGTTGGGCATCAAGCTTCTTACCAATTTCAGCAAACTGGTTCTATATGTTGGAAAGCCGAGAGTTTAGGTTATCAATGGCTCCTTCTATTTTGGAAAATTTATTATTGAAGGAAATGGAAAGCATGAGCATTCCACTTTGGATAATGTCATCTTCGAGGACATTGATTTCTTCGCCGTCACGAGGAGTGAGGAGATGAGAACAGTCTAGGGATGATTCTTCGTCATGTTAAATGATATTAGACCTAAGAGGGTCGATATTCTTGGATTGCTTGACGGAAGGTGGCACATGAATCTTTCCATCCTCGATTATATCCTGAATAATATGCTTTAAACAAAAGCATTCCTCTGTATCGTGTCCCCTACCTCGATGGTACTGACAATATGAATTACCCTTCCACCTAGTCAATATCTTTTCAGGGTCTGGGGTTGGACCAATTGGATGAAGTTTTCCCTGGGAAACCAGTATTTGTAGACCTACTTAATATGTGGGTCCGAGGTCAATGAATTCCCTATGGGCTCGTCCCGCCCTTCTGAGTGGAGTTTCCAAGAGGTTGACTCCCTTGTCTTCATTGGTCTTCTTAGATGGGTGAGTTGTGTTGAAGCTATAACTTGGCCTTGGGGTACGAGAAGATGGTAAAGGTTTCATCATACCCATTTGGTTTTCCATATTGATGACACGGGTGCTCAAGTCTTTGACGGTGGCCTGAAGCTTAATGACTGCAGTACTTAGTCCTTCGACGATGATAGATAAACGTTCTTGAACATTTTCACTACAAATTGCAGAATTCCTACCGAGAACAAAATGACGCGCGTTACAACTTGATTTGGCATGGGATCACGCATACTAAGGCGACAAACAACGACACAGGAAGGGACAAGTAATCAAGAGGATAAGACGAAAAATCTAGACTTGACTTGTGAATTCGCGAAATGTCGTGAGCGACTTCTCATGTTTGAATTCATGGTGATTGACTTTAATTTTAGACTCGAGTGTTGACTTTGATGGAGTGACCCTTATATGGCTGACCTTATTAACGGGATTGATGACACGTGTTGATACTAAGACATGTGTTTTAAGTTATACTTGACTCGTGGTTCGGGTATGTGTGTCCCGAACGCGTCATTAGGAGAATTCGAGAGACGGATTTCGGAACGACTCGACGTGTTAGCCTCGATTGTGTGAGTCAAGGTGTGGAAATGTTTAGATCGTAACTGAACTAGGGTAGGGGTCCAAAATGACGGCATGACGCTTTAGGACTTGACTTGAATTTGAAAAGACCCAAAATGTAAAGGAAGACGGGTTTATGACTCGACAGAGTTCTGACTAGGATATGGTCGGTTTGAATTTTGACTCTAACTTAGCCTAATTGAATTTACATATTTACATTTACATGGTTTGGAAATATTCTGGTTTAAAACGTTTTTTGTTTTTTTTTGGACTTTTTTTATTTTTTTAAAAAAAAATTTTTTGTTTTGATTTTGTTTTGAGAATTTACGAAGGATTTTATTTATAGAGAATTTAAAATTAACTTGAATTTTGAAAAAGGTATTTTATAGAAAATGATTTTCGAAAGGAGTGGATTTTACATCTAAAAAAAATTGGACATTATTTAATTTACAAAATGGATTTTTGAAAAGTTTTTTTTTTTGTTGGAAAACTGAAATTTGAAAATCGAAAAATTCGGCGTTATTTGGTTTACAAATGGGACATTTGAAAGGTGTGGAAATGAATCTTATTTACACAATAATTTTGACATTATTTTGTTTATAAATGAGGAATTTAGACATGTGATTGATTTGGAAAACACACACATACAAACAGGCATCATAACAGTATGTTGAGTGCATTTAAAAGGTTTTGGTTTAAAGGGTGGGTTGCCATACCAAGCAATCATACCATGGTCTGTGGAGAGGTCCGTGCCAAATATGAGTCGGGTCGATACCTAGTCCATTCGCACGACTAGTGAAAGCTCATGATACAAACATGAGTAAGCATCGTGGTATGGTTGACGTCAATCCTTATCCATCTTTAGATGCAAATAGGAACTTGCACCGTCCAGACGGGACGATTGGTCGAATGGGTTGGGTTAAGCCTAGGAAGGCTGGCTAAAACGACCTAAGAAGGTCGAGTAATGAATATTGACAACTGTCTCATATAAACTATTCCCTAACTTTGTTCCAGTTTCACCCTAGGTAACACTAGACTTAGTCTAAGAATATCATCCCCAGTGGAGTCGCCAAACTGTGGATATGGTCCACCCGCGCGTTCGTTTCGAGGCGACGACACTTCTTCCACGGAACCTTGGTTTACCAAAGCACGTCATGGGCCATTACCGATTTGTGAGGCATTGAAACCGGTGAAAGGTTGAATAAGCCTGCATTTGTGGAGTCGCCACTAATTTATTGTGGAAAAAATGGAAACCGTTCGAATACTTCATGCCATATCAAGACACGAAGTAATGACATGAACACTAAGAACTCGTTGCCCTTAGCATTCCATGTCTAGAATGACTCTCGAGATGCCAATGGACACGGATGTCCAGAGATAACTGGAGTAAGGGGTGAGGGTACTTATTAGGAAGCTCTTTAATTCGAATACCTAATCCCACCCGCCTCGATAGCGGCCTCTACTAATGATTAGGGAAGTTGTTCATATTTGATATGTCATCGATGTAATGCATGCAATGCAACAAACATAGATTTATCCTAACATGTGAAATTAGACTATGTCGGTTAACACGTGCTTTAGCAAACAATTGGGTCGAAGTAAATGTTAGATTCAATACATATGAATAATTAAATCATACATAATAAATACAATAAATGAAATTACAATAATTAAAATTACAAAAATTACATGGTTTATTTAATCTACGTCAAAAGCACGCTCGAAGACGAGATTTCGAAGAAGAAAATAAAAGGAAAAATAAAATTAGAATTAAAATACGAAAATATGTCAGATTAAAAGTGATAATACGAATAATAGTTGATTTAAACCGTAATTAGGAGCTACGTCAAGGCGAGAAAGAGTTCAGGGACAGAAGCCAGCCCAGAACAGGCGCAACATCTGCTGCGTCCTTTAAAAGAGGCGCAGCACTTCATGCGTCTGTTCTAGAGGTGGGTTCTAACTGGGAAGTCAGAACCGCAACAATGTCATTGTTCGTTGGCAGATTTAAGATCGATTATTGATATTAGACTTGGGTTGAAGTGTTTTAACCAAATTATATGCATTTGAATTAGTCATAGAACGAATTAAAAACGAGAAATTACAGCGGTTTACATGAATATGATGAACTCGTGTCGGAAACAAAAAGAAGAAACTTGAGGTTACATAGAGATGGAACTAGACAAACACGACTCGAAAGAAAACTCATGTATCAAACAAGGATTCCGGAACCTCGACATGAACAAGTCGAAACCCCGAAAAATCGATTTGAGTTAAAACGGAGAAAACCCGCCAGTATTGAATTACTCGGAATTAACGACGAATTAAGCATTGTAATTTAAAAGGATTTGTTAAAACATGGTTTATGTACTGAAACAACAGAAAGAAAAAAAAACGAAAGAAAGAGAAACTTGCAGGAAGTCGAGGAAGAAGAAGAAGAGCAGGAGCAGCAAACAACCCATGGAAGAGGCGCAGCAAAAGCTGCGGTCCTTCGAAGAGGCATAGCTGTTGCTGCGTTTCTTCTCGACGTGTGACCTCAGCAGTTTCATAAAAAAACGGTTTTAAAAGATGGATTTTAAATCGGTTTTCGAACATGCTTTTGATGTAGATCTACATTAATTGATACAAAATAAAAAATACAATAATAAAATGGGATTTATACCCTCTAACTTACATGTTAGCGTCGCGAGATTTAACTAAATCTGTTTTTAGCGGTAACTCGACTCGATCTATGCAAATTTGAAAGTGCCCTTGAAAAAGGATTTAGAACAAATTGATTCATTGATTGTGTAGTGGTCAAATTGGCCGGTCATGCAAACGTGACTGATACTCAAAATGATCTGAGCTTACGTGGTCGATTGATCAAGCACGTAGGCGCTGAAAGGCAATAGCGTGGTCTTAGAATGCAAAGGGAGAAGAGAAGGGCGGACACTCGTGTGAAAAATATGTGAGGCGAAGGCCTCTATTTATACTAATCACACGGAGGAATTATGGTAAGGGTAAAATTTGGAAAGGAATAGGAAAGAAAGATCCGGAAACAACCGACTTACGTTGAAATACGGGAACTTGGACAAAAATAAAGACTTGAGAAAAGGCGAAGCAGTTGTTGCGACCCTTAGAAGAGGCGCAGCACTTAATGCGTCCTTTCTCGGGTAGTAGTCTTCTGCGCAAGAAAACGCGTTTAATAGCCCGTCGTATTTTAGACATAACTTTTCTACAAGACTCGGATTAAGGTTATTTTGATGGAGTTGGAAAGCAAAGAGGAATATCTAGAACTTTCTGTAAAATAGGCAAGACCCAAAAAAGTCGTTATCACCTCGTAAAACGGGCCTAAATATCGGGTTGTCATTTTAGGTAAATGAAATGCATATTTTGTAATGTAAACATTAAGTTTCGCCCAAAGAAGTGACATGGGACTCAAAATGAGATATATACTTAAAATTTTATGACATCCTAACCCTTAGGTAGACAAGCACATTGCTTTTAACTCGGGATTTGACGGTTTTAGGAAATGAAGACGGTTTTTGACCCAGACTCCAAATGTACTCTAGTTACACCAAAATGACCGTAATGATACCTAGATGACAACCAAAGGGTAGACACAAGTGTACGAGTTACCTTTTATTAACCGATTTACAAAACTTCATTAAATCGCGACATATGCTAAACATGCGGCTTAATCATCACTGGGTGTTTGGCGGGAGGTGCAGAAACGAGGTGTCTACGTAATGCCATAGCATCATCGCCTACCCTCGCCTCGCGCCTTGGGTAATGAGCTAATAATGTCAATCTTTGCTTTATCAACTTCCAATCCTTTAGAACTGACAACATGGCCTAGGACTCCTCCTTTTTCCACCATAAAATTACATTTTTCAAAATTAAGCACAAAGGTTAGTTTCAACGCATCTTTTCAAAGCAAGAGATAAATTGTGGAGACACATATGAAAGTTATCACCAAAAAAAGTAAAATCATCCATAAAGACCTCCATAGAATTATCAAGCAAATCTTAAAATATACTCATCATACAACGTTGAAAGGTTCCAGGAGCATTGCAAATTCCAAAAGGCATTCTTCTAAAACCAAAAGTACCAAAAGGGCAAGTGAAGGTAGTCTTTTCTTGATCCTCGAGGGATATAGGTACTTGAATATATCCAGAATATCCATCAAAGAAACAAAAATAAGACCGTCCCGCAAGCTTTTCTAACATTTGGTTAATAAATGATAAAGGAAAGTGGTCTTTTCTAGTGGCCTGATTAATTTTCCTATAATCTATACCCACCCTCCACCCTTTTGACACTCTAGTAGGGACAAGTTCTCCTTTACTATTTTCAACGACAGTGATCCCCGTCTTTTTAGGTACTACATGGATAGGACAGACCCATTTTTAGTCAGATATAGGAAATATGACACCTGTATCCCGCCAGTTAAGAATCTCTTTTTCCACAACTTCCGTCATTAACAGGTTAACTCTGCGTTGATTTTCTCTAACAGGTTTGGCACCCTCTTAAAGAAAAATATTTTGCATGCATAAAGTAGGACTAATACCCTTAATATCCGCAATTGTCCACCCTATAGCCTCTTTATATTTCTTAAGCACATTTAACAATTTAAGCTCTTGTGACTCGAAAAGTGAACTAGAAATAATGACAGGTAAAGTATCACGATCATCTAAGAAAGCATTTTTCAGATTATCAGGCAAGGGTTTCAATTCCAATTCAGGGTCACATTGGATGGAAGGGATCCGTTTAGAAGCGTCTTTTGGTAATTCAATACTCGAAACACATTCAAAAATATTAACTTCAAGATTTGCATAAAAAGACTCAACCTTTTCAGTGGAAGATAACAATGGACACAAATCAATATAATCATCAAATATGTCACACTCATTTATTTTATCAATTCTTTCATGTCCAATTGTGTCAATTTTATCGGTACTCTCTATCGAGTTCACATTCTCAGTATCACTAGGATATTTCATGGCAACATATATATTTAGTTTAATCATTTCACCATCAAATTCAAACGAAAGAGTACCTTCATATATATATATATATATATATATATATATATATATATATATATATATATATATATATATATATATATATATATATATATATTTATATATATATATATTTTAGTTCTAGCTGTTTTAAGAAAAATGTCTCCCTAATAACCGTGGAACATCTATAGAAATATAGGAATTACCCATATCAAGCACATAAAAATCAACGAGGAAACACTAATTCATCAACTTGAACTAAAATGTCCTCTAACACACCTATAGGATAAGCATACGATCTGTCTGCTAACTGAATCACTACATCAGTTTCAGAGAGAGGTCCCAAGTTAAGAGACTTTTAGATAGATTTAGGCATTACGCTAATAGATGCCCCTAAGTCAAGTATACATTTGCCAAGTTTGCGGTTTCCTATTTTACAGGGTATACTAAACATACCTGGATCCTTGCACTTAGGAGGTATTTTCTTTTGAATAATTGCAGACATGTTTTCCCCCATTAACATTTTTTCACCACTCTTTATTTTTCTTTTGTTAGTGCATAACTCTTTTAAGAACTTAGCATATTTAGGCATCTGTTTGATAGCATCTAAAAGTGGAATATTAATCTCTCCTTTTCTAAATCTCTCTAAAATACCATTATCAGTATCATTTTTCGTAGATTTAGCAAATCTGGAAGGAAATGGAACATTTAGAGTAGTCATATCAGGGGTGTTAGCTGAGACTTTCTCATTTTCTTTTTCTTTCATAATTTCGTTTTTTTCAATTTTTAAATCAGACTCTTTATTATGAAATTCATCTTGATCGTCACTAACTTCATTATTACTCCCTAATTTTTATTGACTAACCTTTATTTATTTTTCCAACTCGCCTTTATTGTTAAGTTCTTTACCACTCCTTAATGCCATGGCCTCAGTTTCATCAATGATAAGAGACTGGTTTTTCTCAACTAATTTATTCTTACTCCCTAATTTTTATTGACTAACCTCTATTTATTTTTCCAACTCGCCTTTATTGTTAAGTTCTTTACCACTCCTTAATGTCATGGCCTTAGTTTCATCAATGATAAGAGACTGGTTTTTCTCAACTAATTTATTCTGATGAGTAGTAAGAGTAGTACACATTAATTTTATTTGATTATCTAGGTGGTGGAGGTGAGTCTCTGTTTGTTCTTGACGATTAAGATCTTGTGAGTGAACATGACCTATTTGAGTTATTAGCTGTTTTACCATGTTTTCCAATGATTGATGTTGGTTATTCATAATTTGATACTGATTAGTCATAATCGCTTTCAATTCTTTAATTTGATCAGCTTGTTCCTTTAATTGTTTTTAGACTTTCACCTCAGACGCATTATTTATCCCATATTGTAAACTATTAATTGGCATGTTAGAAATCAACTTTCTAGCCTCAATAGGGGTTTTATCTACTAAAGAGTCACCACTAGCAGTATCTATTAATCTCTTTTGATCATCCAACAAACCTTCATAAAAAAAATTCAGTCAAAACATTTTCACTATGTTGGTGTTGGGGGCAGGATATACAAAGTCGGTTACATCTATCCCAATAATCGTTTAGAGACTCATTTTCATTTTGCTCAGTGGTAGTAAAACCTGAGCCCAGCTTATATGATTTTTCCAAAATAGGAAAAACAATACTAGTCGGTGTATCCCCAGAAAATAAGTGCTCCCACATGCTCTTTTTATCAGCTCCATCCATTTCAAGGCCTTTAATATGGATACCTAATCACAAAAATAGACAAGTATATAAAACAATAAAATAACTAAACTAACTAAAAAGTAAATCTAACATAATAAGCAATGAGTTCCGGCAATGGCGCCAAAATTTGATGCGTGTTGTTTCCGCTGTCAAAATTAAATTTATTAGTCACTCACAAACTCTAACTAACTAGTAGTAGGGTATGTAACGGTCGAACCCATAGGGACTAATTTTTAATATCTAAGATTGCTATTAATGGTAGATATGTAAATAAACAGTAATTTGGGGGGGGGGGGGGGGGGGGTATTAGGTGGTTGTTTTGTATACTAAAATCAGTTAGAAACTCTATTTGCGAATGAATAGGAGGTATGTAATTTGCTATAGATATCGGGTCCATCATTGAGCCACTTAACCAGTTTTCGGATAGATTGGTTAACTAGTTAATCCCTTGTAAGCAAGTAAATTATCAGTTTTGTATTTCGTACTTATTAAACCCCGTTAACCCGCGCAAGTTTAATCCTAGCCAAATTATATCGACTCAGCCATGTAAGCACGAATCAAATCAATAAATTTAGTCCCATTAAGAAAACCAGTCAATTAAATCTTACTGAACCAATAAGCTGCAACTCTGTAAGACAAAACTATTACACAAGATACTAGCAACTAAGATTAAACCAGTAAGCTGCAACCTATCAAAATTACTATCAATCCAACAATAAATTCATGAGAACAATTTAGATGGCCAAACCAAATTAATGAACACGAATTTGAAAGTCAAATTACGAACTTTGAATTAATATCTAAAAGAATAATTAATCATTCAAAAAAAGAACTAATCTCATAAACCACAATATCTAATAGTCAATTACATATTCCTATTGACGAATTACTCTAAACGAAATATAATAATAGTAAATATAAAGGAAATATTAGAGAAGCTCGTGAATATCGGGTAGAAATCGGACTAAAGATACCCTCGAACTGCTCCGACCTCGACCTCTGCCTCCCGTCTGCCTTTGTGGTCCCCAATCTTGTGAGACCAAATGGGGTTTTTTTAAGAGGGATGAATCAGGAATAGGATCCTTAAACCTCCGTTTACCGCTCTTAAATCTGTATAATTACTCCAGTCATAAATCAGATTCATGGCGGCATCCGTTATTGAATGATCAGTCTTCATCTTTGGAGTTGTTTTGGTTTCTTTGCTTTCCCTTTGTTTATTTTGTGTTCTGCGTACAAGAGTTGGGCTTCGCTGATCTCGTCCACTGACTATTCTCTATATGTCTGGTGTCGTCCTTATGCAGCTCCGTATTCATATTCAGCAACTCTCCTGTAGCATAGGACTGATCCAAAAGGAGAGAAGCCCAAAAAAAAAAAAAAAAATTTATTTTTATTTTTATTTTATTTTAACGATCCAACATTTTATGATGAAAACTAACATATCTAAATCTACAATTTATCAATATAAAATTTTAGGTTCTCAAAATAAAATAATTTTTTACAAGTTTATTAACTAATTTATTTGGGCTTTTAGTGATTAGGCTAGTCTTATAAATAAAGTGGTCTTACACAACAATTTGTGATTCATATTAGTGCTGCCGTCCTATTTTCTAGTCATGGCCCGTGAATTTTTGTTTGTTTACATACGTGCCTGCTTGCGTGCTTCTTTATTTATGTTACTTCGCTCGAGCCCAGAATAATTAATGGGTTTATGTACTTTCGGTTCAATTCTGAGCTAATACGAGGTTATCCTCCAATAACCTAAGAACATATATGTATATTTATTGTATTTTGAATCCTAAAATATGAGTAACTACTGAATAAACCAAATAAAAAAAAAATCATTTTTAGCATAAAAATAATATAAGATGGCTTAAAATCTCAAAACTGTCAATAGTATAATATTTAGCTTAAAAATACGAAAGACAGCATTAAAAATATAATTTTAAAGGGGTAAAAATACGTATAAATACGAGCTTATCAGTATCTATGATGGAGTGTGTACATTTATATTGCTTCCCTTTTAGTTGATTTCCGCCACTTGAATGAGGAAAGTGGCTATTCTTTTGTAGATTCATCCTTTATCTTGTTTATGTGGTTCATGTTGGATGCATCGCCATTTTGGCAAGCCCCACCTTGCCCTGCAAGCAGGCATTCTACCTCATGGATGTCTTGTTGTGAGTTGAAGGGGCGGAGTGAGACCCGCTAATTGTCACACATCGGATATTCTATTAGGTTTAGTTTAAATAAAGGTCTGGGTTTTGATCACCTCGTTATTCGGGAAGAGTAAAGGTTCGGTTTGGGGATATTTGATGTGGTCATAAAAAGCGCACTTTTAACCTCTAATTAGACCTCGTTCCACATGTTTTCTTGCACTTATTAGGATCATTTTGGCGTCTTTCGATTCCTATTTGCTTTTTTATTGGATTTTAGCTCCTTTGTCGGAAAGGAAGGAAAATGGGGGAAAATCATGCATAAACGGAGCATTTAGGAGCTTAATTGACGGTACCAATGACCAAGGATAAAGAGGAGACAAAAACGAAAGAGTCGTATCAAGTCTTAAAGGAAAATGAGACCATGTCCCCCCCGCCCTCCCCGAAGGATCCCCACGGATTCTGAGGCAGCAGAAGAAGAAGAAGGCCAAAACAGCCGAATCCGAGCGGGCTGAACAAGGGATCCAGTCGGATTCTGGCAACCCGGGCGGCTCCTTGGTGGGCCTAGGCGAATTCCATGGCAGGGATCGATAGTGCAGTGGAGGATGTGGGCGGCTATTCAGCCAATCAGGGCAGTTCCCTCATAAGACCATCTTGCCTTCCAAGCTTCAAATTATCTAATTAGGCTCTAATTCTTGTATTAGTATAAATACCCCTCATTCCCCATTAGGGAAGATACACTTTATCAGAGGGTTAATTAGGAATTAATTACCTTAATCACATCAAATTACTTTAATCTTTCCTTAATTGTTCTTTAATATTTCCACATTCAAGCTTAGATCTAGTCTTATTGTTGAAGAATTCTTGGGTTGTATTTGAAAAAGGTGACAATTCTTCATGAATCAAAGAGTTTATTCTTTATTTTCTTCATTATTATTGTTCATCTCCTTAAAGTTGGTACATTTCTATACTCTTTTACTCCTTTACTTAATTACTTGTCAATCCTTGTTAACTACTTTACTTTGTTCAACATGATTCCTCTTGCTTTGATGTTTGACACCTTTAATTGCATGATCTTCATGATAATGAGTGAGTAATCCTCTAGCTAGAGTTAATGGGGGATTAGGAGATTATTAAAGGGTAGATCCACCTTTCAATGAGTTTATATGCTTGATTAAATTGTGTTATTGTTGTTCTAGCTTTAGTGCACATGTTATGTTTGATGAAATGCATGATTGACGACCTTGCATGATTCTTTACCTTTTCAACAACCCTTGTAAGATATAAATCAACTCGAGGATTGTTAGACCATGCAATAAGACTAGTTGGGAGATTCGGGTGTATGCAAGAAACCAACCCAACTCGACCTATGGGCCGTAGGACCTAAAATTCCGGCCCTATTCTACCATGACTTTGACCAAATAACAGAACTCATTCCCTTGGATCTACTACTTGATTATCCCTATGATCCCATGACACTCTAGTGTCCTTAATCAATTGTTTACACTCCTATTGACATACTTGCTTTGTTTTCGTTTATTTACGTTTATTTGCTAGTAGTAGTTAGTCAATCTCTTACCTTACCAATCAATTGTGACACCCCTTGGTGCTACCTTAAACAGTCCATAACTTATATAATACAAAGCTACCGCCTTTACGTTTGACCTCTACTTACTGTTGCTAAAGTTGTTTGTTGAGATATAAATATTGTTTTGATAGTGTTTAGACGACGAAGAACCTTATCAAACACCTCATCTGACTTAACCTTACAAATCGCTATTTTCCTTCGTTCTATGTAATCTCTTATTACATGGAACTTTATGAGTACATGTCTACACTTATTAATAGACATAGGCTCCTTAGCCTAAAATAGCTTCCACTGTCTTCACAACATTTAGGGATAGGATCTACGGCTGCAGAAACTACTCCCAGAGTCCTAGTCCCTCCAAAACGGTGTAATCCAAACTACTTCCTTTTGCATCATCAAATGTTGTAATGTACTCAATTTCAGTTATAGAATCCATTTGCGACTGACTACCTAAAATTATTTCAGCAGATAGCTCTTTTATTCATTATAAAAACATAGCCATCATGGGATTTAAAACATCCCAATATGTTTGGAACTTGACATCTTTGTAGCTCCTTACACATATCTCAGAATTACCTCTAAACATAAATAACGAATCCATAGTCCTTCTCAAGTACTTAAGGATAATCTTGACAGCTATTCAGTGACTTTTACTGGGAACTGATAGGTAATAACTTATCATACTAAAAAAAAAACATGTCAACGCAAGATCACATCATAGCGTAAATGATTGATCCAGCAACAGAAGCATAAGGAATCAATACATGCGTTTAATATAGGTGGACTCAGAAGGAAACTGTGACTTACTCAAAGTAATCCACTGACCCAAAAGATAGAAAAACATTCTCAGAGTTTTTCATATTGAACCTGTCAGACAACTCATCAACATAAGCCTCTTGACTTAACGCTAATATCCTCCTAGATTTATCTCCATAAATCCGGATATCAAAGATGTGTTACACTTCTCCAAAGTGTTTTATCCATATAGCAGACTAAGAACACCACCATAATCCCACTAAACTTCATTCCTAAATACAGTTCCTCGACATTTCGAGGAAAGCCTTTTAGTTTAATAACATGATCAAAATAATGATTTCGACTCCTTAACGCCTGCTTAAAACCATAAATGGATCTCATAAGCAGCATTCTTTCTTAGGATTGTTAGGATCCATAAAACCCTGAGGTTGTGTCTTATACACTTACTCTACCAGAATCCCATTCAGAAAGGCGCTTTTGATATTGAACTGCCAAATCATACAATTATAAAATGCAACAATCGCTAAGTAAATCCGAATGGATCGAAGCATAGCGACAGGTACAAACCCTTTGCCACGAATCTAGCTTTGAAAATATATTTATATCTATCCAAGCTGATCTTGATCTTAAAGATCCATTTACACTGAAGAGGTCCAGCTTGTTCAAGTAAATTTACAAGGTCCTCTAACTAATTATCGCTCATGGAGTCCATCTCGGATCGCATGACTCCAAGTCATTGCATAGAGTTGGAACTAGAAACAGCCGTTCTATAGGTTTCAGGTTTGTCACTTTCTAAAAGTAACATGTCATAATTACCTGTTTTGTATAGCGGAAACATTTTCCTGCGTTATGTCATCAGTTTGTAGCTTTTAAAATTCACTAAGTTCAAATATTTCTCCCACTCTATCTTTTAGAAACAACATTTTCTAGAAAGACAGCATCACGAGCCACAAACGATTTGTTCTCATGACAGTAGTAGAAGTAGTAGCCATGTGTTTCCTTTCGGATAACCCACAATAAGAAAAATTAGGGACCCACCCTTTTCATATCTCATATGGAGACTTTTGGCTTCTTTAGTCTGACTTCGATTTAGTGGGGGGGGGGGAGGGGACAAAATGGCAAAACTCCAAAGTAAGTCAAGTAGCTCAGTTTGACCTAATATTTACTAAACTATATCAAATAGGGTTCAGTTTCTCCTTTCAGCAATACCATATCTAATAAGGTGTTCTATGAAGAATAAACCGTGATGCTATATCACACTTCTTTAGGTGAAAATCAAAGTCATTACGTAGATATTCCCCACCACGGTCGGATTGTATGGTTTTGATCTTATATCTCACGGGTTTTCTACTTTCTATTGAAACTCTTTGAAATTCAAAGACTTCACTCTAATGCCTCATTTAGTAAATATCTCCATATCCACTTAGGTCATTGGT
This sequence comes from Silene latifolia, assembly GCF_048544455.1. Taxonomy (NCBI): domain Eukaryota; kingdom Viridiplantae; phylum Streptophyta; class Magnoliopsida; order Caryophyllales; family Caryophyllaceae; genus Silene; species Silene latifolia. The sequence goes on along the minus strand of NC_133538.1, from coordinate 92,165,169 downwards.
AAAAGTAGTTAAAAGGGGGCACGAGTCATCTTATCTTGATAACAAGATTTGCATATACCATAAGATTCATAATCAAATGGTTCGAGAACTCCAGTGGTTTCAAGTCTCAAAATTCATTTCACGTTTATATGTCCTAAACGATAATGCTAGAGGTAAGATAGATCGGGGTCACCTGTTTTGAGCCTTTTACATGATAGAATTCTTTATTTTGGTCATGAATACACATTCCTCTGACTGGTATGGCATAACCGTAAACCAAGTCATCATATAAGAAGGTATTACGCTAGTTTTAAATCGCAAATGTGAAACCTTCTTTGTGTTTAACACAGAAATCGATGTTGTATTCCTAAAGTGTTGGTACAAACTAACGATTATTTAAGTACAACTGAAGACCAGAAAATAAATATAGTACATGTGTTCCTACAGAAATAGTATCTAGTTTAGCTCCATTTCCCTCCCGTAGGTGGATGTCACCCTAGGCTAGTCATCTCACATTTTCCATCCCCTGTAACTCTTCACAAAGATGAAAACCACTGGTACCACATACCCTCGAAGTGGTACTAGCAAATTTTCTATCATATAGATGTTAGAGGAACTACTACTTGCAAGCGTCAAACGCCCAGTTTCCTAGTCCTCTAAATATTTGGGGTAGTCTCTCTTCTAGTGTCCCAACACTCTCACAGTATAAACATGGTTGTCGGGGGCGGAACCTCGCTTAGGTTGGTGTTTTGACCGATTTTTACGCAGCCTGAAATTCGGCTAGGGTATTTCAGCCGGGGTTAATTATGGTAAGATTAACTAGTATCATCTTATTATGATGACATCGGGATTCTACCTTTGCAAGATTGATTATAAAGTAAAAATGGATAAATTAAAAGTAAATAATAATAAAATAAGACATGACACAAATATTTATACGTCGAAAAACCCTTGCATGGGAAAAAAACCATGGGCACCAAGCCAGGGGAAGATTTCACTATGTATTTCTTATAATATGAGGATAATTGTACAATTCTAGGTAATTATGTGACTTTTGATGTAATAGTGATGTTGGATGGTGATGGAGTGAATGAGATTAGCCTTTGTTGCTTCATATTTATGGTAGAATAGGTAGAACAAGTGGTTTCTCGTGAGTAGGAGGTAACTCCACTTTTCTAGGGTTGTTTCCTTAATTGTAGTTGATTTCTTCCAATCTTTTGCTGGTTGTTTTTTTTTTGGTTTAAATGTAAGTATTATAAACCGAGAAGTATCATTTTTACAAACGGATCGGGTAAAAGGTCAAATTTGACCTCTTAACTCACCATCCGCAACAAGTCAAAACCAGATAGAAACTCTATCTGGTAACATCAAACGACACAGGTCAAAAAAACCAACATTAAACATTACAGACTAAGATCCTTATCTCTTCTTCTTCTTCTCCCTTCTTCATCCCTTCATTACAAGCCATCTATCACATATGCTGCTTAAATCTCTCTTCATACCAGTTTTGATCTTTTGATCTTGCTGGTTGTTTGCTTTAGCATGATTAGGGTCTTGTTGTAATTTCTTCAACTAAGGATATCTTGTGTCAAGTCTTCCTTTAAAATAGGAGCTAACTTGGACTAGGTTATTTTAGACATGTGATAAATAGGAAGCATCCAATGATCAAAAAATATCTTCTTTACTTCTATTACTCCCTCTGTCCCGATCATTTGTTATCCTTTTCCATTTTTGGGTGTCTCAGTCATTTGTTGTCTTTCTATTTTAAGAATGAATTTGATGAGTAATTTGATCATTCTTATTCAATTTGTTCCACTTGTCATTTAGTTATTGGTCCTCTACTCTTTCCTTGGTCTTTGTGCCAAAACCAAAGGACAACAATTGAGCGGGACGGAGGGAGTATTAATTAATCATCCAAGTCATCCATGCGTGCCTCTTCTGGCCTGATCCTAAGCCTGTCAGGCTAAACAATTTTGCTCGCAACCCTAATCGCTCCTGTTGTACTAGATTCAATCCCAACTTCTTATGTGGCCTGTACTAAAAATAGTTTCTGTGATCTTATGCCTGGTCCTCGTATGCTCTCCTACCTGATGCCTGACAGTTGTCTTTTGTATTGTCTTAGATTTTGCCTCAGCCAATGCCCAGGCCTAGTCAAAGTAGAAATTATCGGGCCCAACAACTAGTTACTTATTTATAGGAGTCTTTCCCTATTAATTAGATTAGTTGTTATTCTTTCTCCATCACATTGGAATATTCTTCTAAGTGTACTCAACTACTATATTCTACCTGGTACATTTAGTATGATACGTCTGAGATCCCTAAACAAATCTCTTTTTTTGAAATAAATAAATAGTAGGCTTTATAAAAACACACACGAAAAAAATTTTAACGAGAAAGGCTCCTTTTGATCCCTGGTATACGAACAGATCCGTCACTCCGGTCTCAACCAAAGATTGCGGATTCGGGGTAAAGGTGCGGTCAGGGAATGTGTTAGGCACCTGGACCGCCCATCAAACTCACGACCTCTACTATTTATTTATAATATTATATATTTGACGAAACTAAAGACAAAGAAAAGAAAGTTAGAAATAAAATTTATATAATTATTTACAAGGGCAAGTTACGAGGTTAGTTTATATACAAATAAAAATTATACGATATAATATGAGAAAATAAATTAAAGACAAAATAAAAAGAGTAAATAAAACTTATTTGATTTGGTTCCCTGAGGCTTATTTGAATTTTGACTATGAAGGAATTTTGACTTTGTCATAAAGTAACGACTCTTATGCGCTTGTATGGAAACTGGAACAATTTATCTTTATGGTTTGATTTTAAATCTGAGATAAAATATTTGAGACGGATGATATATGTGAGTATTGAATATCCGGATTTGGTATTAGATCTCTCGATATCTTGATATTTGTCGTGTAGGTCGTCCGGTCTTATTTTCGTAAATCTCGTATGTTCGTTCTCCTTCTCTTTGTCTGTCCCGCATGCTGTTATATTGACATGGTGTTGTAGTTTGGTTCAACTTGGAAACCAACGACAGAATTTGCCGTGCGCTCACATTGATCACTTTCCCCATATTGTTAATTACAACTTGCATTTTGTATTTTGTTTGGTTTATCTATCTTTTCCATTGTTTTCCTTTATTATCATAGAATTCTAGGTTGTGTACTTATTAGACACGTTTTTGCTAACTAAACGTGTTCCATTGTATAAAAAAGGTGGATTGCCTTTAACTCTTATTTATTTTTTTTTTGCTTCCCATTGTAAGGGGTCGTTTGGTTGCCACTTAGAAAACATAGGTATTGGAAAATCCCATGATTTTGAAAAATATGGGTTGTTTGGTTGCCATAAATTTTACAAAATGTAGGAATTAGAACTTCTCAGGAATTTTCAATGCCTACATGATGTGGGAAGTTGCTTACCTACTCCCCCCTTGGTCATTGGAAGTTCCTGTGGAATTTAATTCCTACATGAGCAACCAAACACTTTTTCGAAATTCACCTGAATTGGATGATGGAACTTAATTCCCATAAACTGCATTTTCCTAGGAACATTAAGTTCCTTGATCAACCAAACAACCCCTAATTAGGATAGGTGGACTCTGTGCTCCTCTTTTATGTCTTGTTTTGGGCTGCTAAAATACGTAGGGAGTACTAATAATAAAGTGGGGTGCCCTATTTAATTAATCGTGGACTAGTTATGTAGTACGGATAACTAATTATAAGACTCGGCTATAACCTGAGATGTTAATGTTGGATAAAAATGGAACATAGGCTTACAAATGGTTTTATGCCATTAATTAACAATATGAACTAAGTGGAAATAAAAGAGCTAAGAGATGGTTTTAGGCCATTTTATATGATTTATAGGAAAACAAGTGTAAAGAGCCGTTAATTAAAAGAATGTGAATTTTGATTTAGTCGTTTATGTTTACCCTCATCATCGGGTACCCGTAAGGCTAGTAGACAAATTTGAGGTTGTGGACGTGGGCCCCCCGCACGCCAAGCCAATCTGTAGACATGCGGCAGTCAGAAAGCCATGCTCGGCGGCGTAATAAATGTTTTCGACCAGATCGCTTTAGATCGGTCGGTTTTGTCTTGGTGAGGGTCTCAAAACGATGCAGAGATGTTCGGAGTCGCCACCAAGCAATTATAGGATGCCTGAAAACCGTTCGAATCCACTTTATACCTAGGTCAATCAAGGCAAAAAGCGGTGCTTGACATAGGTACTAAAGATAAGGAATCGTCCCTGATACCCGTCGTTGTGAGTACCAAAGATAAAATTTATAATTCCTATTAAGACTAACCTAGGCTAGTGGTAACAGGGTCGAACCACAAGGAGGCAGATGTAAATTTTAGTTGATTTAAGTTCGATCGAGGTAACTATTGTGGGGTTGAATTGAATTGGTCTCTGACTAAAAGTGAACAAAGATAATAAACTAAATAAACGATTTAAACTGATAAAAGAAGGGTACTAGGATGGTCGGTTCATTATAGCTTCGGCGGCAGCAAACTAAGTCGGTCTGAATCAAACACAGGTAAGGCGGAAAATAAAGAGGTCATCTCGGTCCACTCTTAACAAATAGCATCTTTCGATCTCGCTATAGGTTCCTAATATCACTAATACTAACTTTCGTCCTGAAAAGTGACTAACGGTCTAAACTATACTATCTTTCGATCTTAGCACAGTTTAGTCAATTTAATTGATGGTCAAATAACTTTCCCTATCTTTCGATCTAATGGGTCGGTCACAAAATAGGTATCTAACTGGTCGCATGCATTCGATTGGTTAAATACAAGATTAAATTCAATTAAAACGAAGGAAAACCCTACGAGGTCAGTCGATCGACTGACAATGTCAGTCGATCGACCAACACGCGAGACAATCCGTGTCTATCTAATGCCGCCTTTGCCATAAATCGCCTACATCCTAGCACTAAAGAATTAGCTACTCATGCTAAGGGTAAAAACAACAATAAAACTAATAACGATTACTGAATTCATGCTTAGAATAGATAACAAATAGCGATAATACGATAATTGGCTTTTGGGATACTAACTAGCAAATCTATACTAATGATGAAAGTAAAACAATAAACTGAAATTAGGACAGAAGGAATACCGAGATTTCAGAGGAAAGATTAAGAACAAGAACAGAATTCCGATGCTAAAACGATGTTCCAAACCCTAATTACTCGAATAAACCAAAAACGAAAGTTCTTGTATGAAACTTAGATAAAAACTTGGATCCAAACTTGGATCCTAAATGAAATGTTTTATGTTACGTTATATAGCAAATAACGTAACATCTTATTTCCTAAACCTAGCATCATGGGCTTGCGCTTTCTCGGTCTTCAAATTTCGTAAATGGAATAGCAATCTGGTCGATCGACTGATAAGGTGGTCGATCGACTGCTCCTCAAAAAATAACCACGGAACCGATCATTGGTCGATCGATGAGGGTGATGGTCGATCGACTAATGGAGTGCTACTTGACTTTTCAAAACACGTGGACTTGTTTTTTGGGCCTTGGATTGCGCACCAAGCTCGTTCCTTAAGCAATTCCTTTACGTCGTTTGCAATGCAGATTACTCGGGGACGGATTTGGCTTGATTTCTACTCATTTCCGCATAAATCTGCAATATTACATAAAAATACGAAAGTAGACGAAATGGGGCAAATAGTAGCGTAAACTACATAAATGAGCTAAACGAAATGCGTGTAAAAAGGATGTAAAACATCATATAAATGACACGCATCAAACTTCCCCAAACCAAACCCTTGCTTGTCCCCAAGCAAGAACTAGACTCGATCTAATGACCTAATGGAACGAGTTCAATCTCAGAGCGAAATGCAAACTGTTAAGCCTAAACCAATTTAATGCACAACCAACAATCAACTAGTAACGTGAATCATGCAAACGAGTTATGAGGTCGTTAGAGACTGCTGAACCGTCAACTGTAGAGACTTATCTAATTGGACTCTCGCGGGTCGCTCAAATCACTCAATAAGCACAGGTGATAAATATGTAAGATAGAAAGAATTAATTTTGTAGTGACTCTCACCTAACTATGACCTATGAAAACATGCCAACAATAAAATATGAAAATGACCTCTACGACCGTACATACGCATTCCAACCAAACAGATGACCAATGACACAACCTTATGGGATATGTGAGGTATGGGTAAGAAGAGGCAAAACATTTTATGGTAAAGTGGAGGTACAGGTGATCAAGCTAGTACCAAAACGGAACCAAGTGGCAACATCCAGCTTCTTGCTCATAATCAAGCGAAACGGTGCTATAGCAAGCACAAAACTCACAATCTCCAAACTGTCAAATCAATAAACTCCCCATAGGATATCAATGAAACATGGGAGCAAAAATCGCCAAAAGATAAGGATTAAATTATGCGAATTGACTTCTTCCTCGAATCTCAGTCGATCGACCATATTTGGCAGTCGATCGACCCATTTGAACAGTACAGAACCTCTTTTTTTTTCATTTCTTTTTCGAATCATTTTTTCTCATTTTTTTTCTTTTTGTTTCTTTCTTTCCTTTTTCATTTTCCAATCATCATCTCAACAGAGCAAATGCCACCAAAAATGAGTAACAATCCCGAAAACTCAGACTACTAGCTTGACAAAGGACAGGCTAAATGTAGGATGTAGTAAATGGGACAAAAAGGGGTATTTTTGGCAGTGTGAAGCTTATGGGTAAAATGAGAAAAGGCAACCTCTACCACATGTGTCAACAAACCACAAACCGAATGCATACAGGTATTAAGTAAATCAAATTCATATTCATGCAAATTAAGGAAACATGTCTCATAAGGAGTACTACTCACATTCCTAATTAAACCGGTCATGAATGTCACCAGTTATAGGCTCTAAATCTCAGAAAGTATAAGTAGTTTGCCAATTATTAAAGTCAAGTCTCAAATCCAGCAAGATAATTAACGAAAACTCGTGGACTATGCATATATGATTCTACTAATAACATGTTAATCTAGCAAAGCTCAGGCAAAACAGGTGCAAATGCAAAATCATCATAGAAATACTACGTTCCGAGGCTCGCCTATATGCTAAAAATAAACGTGCATTTTATGGAAATTTTTTTGAATTTTTATCAATTTTTTTTTTGATTTTTGATGAAAATGAAGAAAAATGAAATAAACGATGCAAACCAAAATGTAAACATGAATGCAAGCAAATGATATGCGACGCAAAACCCTTCCCCAAACCAAATCGCACAATGTCCCCATTGTGCAAAATCATGTAATGAAGGAAAGAGAAATGGGAATTTGCGAGAAAATAAACAAGCAAGACACAAAGGAAAGATATGGAACTCACAAGACTTTAAGCGCAGCAAAGGAAACCTCCCCAAACCAGCGTGAGCTAGGAGGTTTCGTAGCTAGCAGGTGCTACCAATAAGGGTGCCTGAAAGACAGAAAATACCACGCATAAGATCGAGAAAACAATTTTTGAAACGGTAAAATTGTGCACAAATGAGAAAATAGAAGAGATAAATAATTTGATGGAAAATAAAGTGGAGTAGAAAACTCCCTTAAGTCCGCAAATCGACCAAACACAAGAGAGGAGAGGTCGTACAGCAGTGCTGATGTCTACGGTCGATCGACCTATAGAAGCGATTGATCGACTAGATGAACGAGAACGAAGCTCCGGAAAGCGCAACTCGATCGATCGACCATGATGGTGGTCGATCATTGAAATCTTCTTGTACTCCTTATTTCTTCGTTTTTGCTCAAATTATTTGAGCTAACAAGCTCTAAACACCTGTAAGTACACAATAATACGCGCCCAAAATTCCGCAAAACCCAGAAAAAAGTCTAAAGTACTTGAAAATCCTAAGCAAACAAAATAAAAGCGAAATTTTCGCGCACACAAAAAGCAATAAAATTGTTCGAAAGCAATAAAATGTTTGTAAAGCTTTTGATCAACTAGTAGTTGATCAGGAAAGGCCACGGTATGGCCCACTTCGTCGCTTTCGGCTACTAGAGGTAGCCTCAATGGTGCTCATCTTATCGTTGCACCCTTCTCGGCTTCAACAGGTCGGAGAACTCAATGGATCAACCGTCGGCTCCCAATCAAGGATTTCTTTGGGTTCAACGGAATCCAAGTCAGACCGTCTCACCTTGGTTGGCTCATCTTCCACTTCCTCATCAGTCCCATAGCTTAGGCATCCAAGGCCTCCTCTTTTAATGATAGGCTTTTGTCGACTAGAGTGACTGCGGCTCATCCTTCCCCAAACCAGCTCCTGCAATGTCTAAAACAAATGATTCTTCCTCCATTTTGCTCCCAATACGGGGCGGAGGGGTTAGCACAGAGTAGTAGTAGAGAAAGGCAATTCAGTAAAGATAAAGTACGATTTCTTTTCGAAACCGTATTACATGTAACAGCCACATGGGGTCCTTCTTTTTAACAAGGTTGGGCAAAAATGATAGAATGTTTCCCAACTTTGAAGGTCAAAGTTCAAGAGCCTACGTCAATAACCGCACCGACGGTGTGCGAAACGGCCTACCTAGGATGATCGGTATATGGGCATCCTCGGGTATGTCCAGACAACAAAGTCAACGGGGAAGAAAAACTTCCCTATTTGGACGGGTATGTCCTCTAGGACTCCTATAGGCTCGACCGCAGATCGGTCGACCATCTCGAAGCTGTCATGTCTACGTGATAGCAACCGGGTCAACTTGAGTTTCCTAGCTAAACTCAAGGGCATGACACTTATACTAGCCCCTAGGTCACATAATGCCTTCTCAATTGAGAAGGTACCTATTTTGCAAAGAAGAAAAGCTACCGGGTCCTCTAACTTATGAGGCGAGTGTGAGACAGAGATAGGAGCAAGACTCCTTGGTGAGTGCGACAAGTATGCATTGTTTCAAGTGACCGCTTTTTGGACAACGGTTGTTTCATAAATTTAGTATAAGCGGGCACTTGGTTAACTAACTCAAGGAAGGGGACTTGTACATTCAGACTACGGATAACTTTCTCAAACTTACTGAAAGATACCCGTTCCTTCGTCGGCACGAGTCTCTCCGGATATGGGGCTGTGAGGAGTACCTTTAGCCCTCTCCTCCAATTCACGCGCGCGGCGTCCTTGGACTTAGGCCGAAAGTCCGTCACCTTCTCTTTGTTGAAGCTAGACCCCTCCTCAGACCGTCTCAAATGAGAACCATTAACCGTCATTGGGTCGAACTTGGGACGGGGTGACCCATCAAGACTCGGGTCTTGTCCTAAAATCTTCGGGACCGTGGTACCCCGAAACAAGTGGTCTCGTAGGTTATTTGGCATTAAAGGACGAAATTCTTCAAGATCAAGCGACGATCTCGATTGATCGACCACTGTCCTCGTCGATCGGCGAGATGTCTGATTCAGCTCCTAAGTAACCCGTGCTTGATCGATCGACTAGGTATATCGATCGATCCGAAATACTCCGCGACGTCTTTTCCTTTGATTTGTTCGTTGAAGCTTTCTCTTGACTTGTTTCCGGCTCATCTTTTTCAACAGCGTCTCGACCATGGCGGGACCATCAAGGGTGGACCCGCTCCTCAAAGTGATGGCATTTAGGGTCTCCTTTTGTTCGGGTTGAGTAGGTAAGTGTCCGGGAGCTCGAGTGTTACTTTTGCTAGCCAGTTGAGCAATTTGGCTCTCTAGTAACTTCATCCCGACCTCTCTTGCTTGGGACTTCTTTAGCAACAGGTTCTTAAGCTCAGAAAATTCAGAATTCTGCGATTGTTGCTGCTGTGGCACATAAGGAGGTTTCTGATATTGTTGTTGCTTTTGATAAGAGGGTATATAGGGTTGTTGCTGCGGCGGAGCTTGAGTTGGGTTAAGGATATTTTGGCTCCTCCAACTCAAGTTCGGATGGGTGTTCGGCTCATAGCGGTGTTGGTCGCCTATAGTGTTGAAAGGCGACAAGATTCAAAGGACTAGGCGTTTTTTCGAGACATGGCCCTCACCTCCACACCTTTCACAGACGAAGGGACCGTCGACACAAAGACATTGACTTGGTACATCCCACCTTTGGAAGCTCCTCCTAGCTCATACTTGTCAAATCTCGCGGTAAGAGCCTCAAGCGCGCGACAGGAGGAGGATTCAGCAGCTCTCTCCTCCGGTTCCCTCTAGAATTCCCATACTCGGCCTTGTGGGTAGCTAGATCGTCAATGATCTTCCACCCCTTGGTTGCTCCCAAATTTTCAGCAAATCTCCCGTTGGCTGCAACATCAAAAATGGCCCTCTGATCGTCGTACAACCCATTGTAGAAATGATTGCACAAACTCCATTTTTCGAACCCATGGTGCGGTATTGTTCACACCAACTTCTTAAATCGGACCCATGCTTCGTGGAAATTCTCATCCGGCCCTTGTTTAAAGCCCGTGATTTAAGCTCTAATAGCGATCGTCCTTGAAGCAGAGAAGTACTTCTTGTAGAACGCCAATGCCAATGTATTCCAATCAGTAATCCCTTGAACGGCTCGGTCCAGATCTCTATACCACTCCCTTGCAGCATCGCGAAGGGAGAAGATGAACATAGTCTCCTTGATCGATTTTGGGTCACGCCGGTGGTGGGGGTATGGAACAATGATGGTCAATAAAGGTCTCCATATGCTTAGCTGCATTTTCATTTGCAGCTCCCCCAAACTGGTTTCTCTCGACCATAGTAATGTAGGCAGGCTTTGGTTCGAACTTCCTGGCATCTCCTGGTAACTCGAACCCCTTATATAAGTTATCGGCTGTCGGCTCAGAATAACTAACTATACTTGCTTCCTCGGCCATGACTGGAATTTCCGGAGAACTAACTGTCTCGGCTGAAGAAGTGAAACGGGCGAAGATGGTGGATTATCTTCGAACAGTTCGTTCTCGTGATAGCTTGACAGGGTACTCAGCTCTTCCTCTGTCGGTAGTATTCTTTGTGTTCGTCTCAACTCGCGCAAGGATCTTTCAAGCTCAGGGTTCAACGGTACTAATTCTCCACCCTGTGACCTGCGCATAAGAAGAAACTACAAAAATAATATAAGAAAAGTTAAGGAACGGATGTCCCTTAAACTAAGAAAGACTAAAAATAAAAACAACTAAAATTAGGACTATTGCCTCCCCGGCAACGGCGCCAAAATTTGATACCCGTCGTTGTGAGTACCAAAGATAAAATTTATAATTCCTATTAAGACTAACCTAGGCTAGTGGTAACAGGGTCGAACCACAAGGAGGCAGGTGTAAATTTTAGTTGATTTAAGTTCAGTCTGAGGTAACTATTGTGGGGGTTGAATTGAATTGGTCTACAGCTAAAAGTGAATAAAGATAATAAACTAAAAAAACGATTTAAACAGATAAAAGAAGGGTACTAGGATGGTCGGTTCATTATAGCTTCGGCGGCAGCAAACTAAGTCGGTCTGGATCAAACACAGGTAAGGCGGAAAATAAAGAGGTCCTCTCGGTCCACTCTTAACAAATAGCATCTTTCGATCTCGCTATAGGTCCCTAATATCACTAATATTAACTTTCGTCCTGAAAAGTGACTAACGGTCTAAACTATACTATCTTTCGATCTTAGCACGGTTTAGTCGATTTAATTGATGGTCAAATAACTTTCCCTATCTTTCGATCTAATGGGTCGGTCACAAAATAGGTATCTAACTGGTCGCATGCATTCGATTGGTTAAATACAAGATTAAATTCAATTAAAACGAAGGAAAACCCTACGAGGTCAGTCGATCGACTGACAATGTCAGTCGATCGACCAACACGCGAGACAGTCCGTGTCTAATCTAATGCCGCCTTTGCCATAAATCGCCTACATCCTAGCACTAAAGAATTAGCTACTCATGCTAAGGGTAAAAACAACAATAAAACTAATAACGATTACTGAATTCATGCTTAGAATAGATAAAAAATAGCGATAATACGATAATTGGCTTTTGGGATACTAACTAACAAATCTATACTAATGATGAAAGTAAAACAATAAACCGAAATTAGGACAGAAGGAATACCGAGATTTCAGAGGAAAGATTAAGAACAAGAACAGAATTCCGATGCTAAAACGATGTTCCAAACCCTAATTACTCGAATAAACCAAAACCGAAAGTTCTTGTATGAAACTTAGATAAAAACTTGGATCCAAACTTGATCCTAAATGAATGTTTTATGTTACGTTATATAGAAAATAACGTAACATCTTATTTCCTAAACCTAGCATCATGGGCTTGCGCTTTCTCGGTCTTCAAATTTCGCCGGAATAGCAATCTGGTCGAGTCGATCGATAAGGTGGTCGATCGATCGCTCCTCAAGAAACAAGAGCTTCGGAACCCGATCATTGGTCGATCGATCGAGGGTGATGGTCGATCGACTAATGGAGCTGCTACTTGACTTTTCAAAACACGTGGACTTGTCTTTTGGGCCTTGGATTGCGCACCAAGCTCGTTCCTTAAGCAATTCCTTTACGTCGTTTGCAATGCAGATTACTCGAGGACGGATTTGGCTTGATTTCTACTCATTTCCGCATAAATATGCAATATTACATAAAAATACGAAAGTAGACGAAATGGGGCAAATAGTAGCGTAAACTACATAAATGAGCTCTGAAATGCGTGTAAAAAAGGATGTAAAATATCATATAAATGACACGCATTAGTCCCTCTTTAGCATCCTATCGCTAGAATGACTCTCTTTCGCCCTGGATAAGGTCGTCCACTATCCAAAGTTTCTGAGTAAGAGGTGAGGGTATGTATTGGGAAGCCCTTTAATCGGACACCCAATCCCGCCTGCGGTAGCGGCCTCTACTGATCGATCTTGGTTGGTTAAATGCCAAAGTTGATAAAACGGGTAAATGCATGAATGCACATCCACAAGTTTACACCTAACATGTGAAATTTTCTATGTCTGTTGTTTAAACAAGTATCAAGTAATTGATGTCATGTTGGGTTTAGTGTTTATTTGCATACAACAACAACAACAACAACATCAGAGCCTTAATCCCAAAATGATTTGGGGTCGGCTGACATGAATCATCCTTTCGAACCGTCTATGGGTGAACGCACGCCTCAAAATGCGAATAAAAAAGGGAAGATAAAAAACAAAAGGGAGAACGAAAATGTAATGGAAAGTCAAGGTGAACTTAGGGGTTTTAAAATCGAATTCCGTCTTTCTTTTATAAAAACTTAAAATTTAAATCGAGAGAAAAGGTTAAAACGATTTTTAAAAACCGAAATAGAGTTAAGGATCCGGAATGAACCAGGTAAAATCTATAAGAAAGTGGTTGTTGAAAAAGTGTGTAATAAAGGAGAGAAAAATAAATAAATTAATTTCTTTAAATTAAATAAATAAAAAAACACTAAATCTGTCAAAAAACATCAAATACTAAAAATCCACATGTATCCTTTCCCTCCATTGTGCCCTCTCCGTCACCATACTCTCCTCAAGTCCCAGAACTCTCATATCGTGCTCTATCACTCTCAACCATGTCTGTCTCGGTCTTCCTCTGCCTCTAGGGACCTTTTCTGTTTCTCCAAGTATCCAGCCTCCTAATCGGGTGCGTCCATAGGTCTCCTTCTCACATGGCCAAACCATCTTAGTCGGTTTTCCATCATCTTGTCCTCTATTGGCGCCACTTTTACCTTTTCCCTAATCACCTCATTCCTTAACCGATCTTTCCTTGTATGTCCGCACATCCACCTCAACATGCGCATCTCCGCCACACTCATCTTTTGAATGTGACAATGTTTCACGGCCCAACACTCGGAGCCGTAAAGTAGGGCAGGCCTAATTGCCGTGCGATAAAATTTTCCCTTTAATCTTTGGGGCATATCTTTATCGCATAGAAACCCTGAAGCACTCTTCCATTTCAACCATCCCGCTTTAATTCTGTGAGCCACATCTCCGTCTAACTCCCCATCTTTTTGAATAATAGATCCTAGATATCTGAAGAAATCCGAACTCTCAACAACATTCCCATCGAAAATAATACTCCCCGCCTCTGTCGATCTCAACCCCGCCACCTTAGTGAACTGACACCTCAAATACTCAGTCTTACTCTGCTGAGCCTGAACCCACGAGTCTCTAAAGTCTGCCTCCACAATTCCAACTTTCTCTCCACCCCCTCTTTTGTCTCATCAATCAACACAATATCATCAGCAAACATCATACACCAAGGGATGTCGTCCTGAATATCCCTTGTCAACTCATCCATAACTATAGCAAAGAGAAAAGGACTAAGTGCGGAACCTTGATGCACCCCGATGGTAATAGGAAATTCTTCCGTTCTCCCAACATTAGTGCGAACTCTTTAGTGTTTATTTGCATGAAAGACGGAAATTAAACATCCATTTATCGAGTTAGGTTTATGGTGCATAACGTGATCCATTTGTCTTAGAAAAATGTTTTGTTAAAAGAAAGTGTAAAAACGGACTCATCGATTTGATCCGTCCTGTAGTCGGGTTAACCGAAGTCGGGATCGTCCTAGACGAGTGCTGGAAAGGAAACAGGAACAGCATCAGGTAGCCTGTGGAGGCACGAGCCATAGGGCGATGCATGGGAGCCTGTCTAGATTTGAAAACTGGAAATCAGATGGGTGTCTCCTGGCTGTTTCAAATACTTATGAAATGGTTTGTAAAAAATCGTTTGTAAAAGGGTGTCAAAACCCATTTTTTTGAAAAGGTCGTTAAGACCGCTTTTGTGCTAATATGAAGAACGGGACTCGAAATAATTATCATTATATTGACAATATTCGATGTCGGGTTCGGTTTTGCAAACTTGACATAAATAGTTTTGTAAGAAAAGATGCAAATATGTTTGATATGAACTAATTGTGTTAAGTTCATTCCTTTGTAATTTAAGTGTAAAAAGATGCTTGATATGAACTAATTATATTACGTTCACTACTTTGTAGTTAGTCAAAGTTCATCATCGAACTCGGATTAAACCGACATGGTTTGTTGATGTGATCAATATTTGAGCATATTTAGTCCCCGAATTAGCCTCGTTCCTATGCTTTTTAGTGCATATTTGGGTCGTTTGCTATCTTTAGTCCTTTGTTTTGTATATTCTTTGAGGTTTTGTTTCCTTGGTTGGAGAGGAGTGCAAACCTTGCATTTTCATGGCAAAATAGAGCTAAATTGATCGAATCTAATGACAAAGCATCAAAGAGAAGACAAGACTAGAAGGCCTTTGTACATAATATAGTAAATGGGCAATGATGAAGAAGATCCTTGCATCCCCGACAAAATCCCGGAGGATTGTTGGAAGAAGAAAAGAAGAAAAGAACAAAAGGAAGCTGAGCTGAGATCCGCTCGTCTCACCCCTCGGGACTCCCGTTCAGCAGCTCCCAGGGACGCTCGTCCAAACCACCAGGCCGCCCGTCCAGAAGCTCCCCAATCCGCTCGTCCCGACCCTTGGACACTCGGATTGTACTCCAGAGAAACACGTCCTCTTCTTTCTTCATTTGAGATGCGCATATTCTTTGAAGACGAGCTAAAAGGAGACCCGCATCTTTTCTTGAGAGGAGCGATTCCTCAAGGACTTAATCGTCATTTAATCCCTTAGTAACCCTCATTTGTGCACGTAATCCCCACTATAAATACCCCATTAACCTAATTAGATTATCATGTTCTTCTTATCAATCTTTAGTGTAGTTTATATTATTCTAATCTCTCTTTAATCTTGTAATCAACTCTTATATTATGCTATTTGGCATCAAAGGAACAAAGCTAGGCTTGAAGGTGTGTTGGATCAACCTGAAGTTGTACTGAAACAGATTAGTAGCATGCTCCTAATGCGATCTATTTTTTGGCTTAAGTGTATTAAGAAGAGTAGTGACGAAACTTGGGTTAAGTCAATTCATTATTGAGTGACTAACTTATAGTTTCCTTGAAATTGTACCTTATATGGTAGTGTGTAAATTGTTTGTCTTGTGCTTTAATGAAATTTCTAACCTTTCACCAAAAAAATGTAATCAACTTCTAATCACGTATTAATACAAATCTCATTTCCTTAATTTCTCTTTTGTTCATCTTTTATTTTGGGTAATTGAAGATTATTTGGGTTTATTGGGAGATTGACAACATTCCATCAATCATCAAGTACTTCTATTATTCTGTACATTATTATTTTGGAATCATCATTAGGTATAATCCGCTTAATCCCTTTTCAATTATTGTTAATCATCTTCATTTATTCATCATGTTTTGCTTTGTTAATATGATTGACAACTTTGTTAACATGTTAAACTTGATAATGAGTGAGTAGTTTCCTTAACTAGGGTTAATGGGTAATTAGGGAAAACCAACATGGGGGATGATTCATGCTTAATTTAATATGTTTTCATAATTTATTTGCTTGCTTGTTGTGATCTCAACTTATGCACACGTTATGTTTGATGAAATACGAGCCTATGAATCCTTGCATTTTTTACCCATCACTTACCTTTTCAATGAGACTTGTAAGACATAAACCAACTCGAGTTTCATTAGACCATGCATATAGTTGAGTAGGGAGGATTAAGTCAACTTCTAGGTGTTGTACAATCTAATCGATTCGGCTCCGGGACCCAAACCTTCATAGGATTGTAAGATATAAACCAACTCGATCCTATCACAACAATAATTGCTTGCTTATAACTTGAGAATATGTTTGTATGATCAATTCCCATGAATCACCTATGAACCCATGACACCCTAGTGCTTTTAATCAATTGTTTACATCTCATTTTAGTCATCTTGCTTGTTTACTTTTATTGTTATTTAGTTTAGTGATCTTCTTATCTCAACCCAAATTATGACACCCCTAGACACCACTACTTGCAATCGAAAATCCTACATCAATACCCGTCCCTTGGGATCCGACCTTTACTTGCCTCTTTACTAGTAGTAGAGTTTTTTGTAAAGTTATAAATATTTTTTTGGTCTAGGTGCTCCTAACGACAAGTAACCGAAATCTAAGCTCAAAGCGGACCGACCATATATAGAACCAAGAATGACATGTACGACTAATATGGTTATTTTGCAAATGTAAAGAAATGAATAAAAGGATTTAAAATACCATTTAAAATGTAATTATCCAAATATTATCACCGAAACACGGATTAAACCGTCATGGTATAAAGAACCAAGGGTGAATATAGTTTATGGTTAAAAATGCTTGTTGTGAAAATGGTTTGAAATATTTTAAATGGTAAAAACCGATTACAAATAATAAATGAAAATAGAGGAAATAATGAACTCAAACCCATTTGATTTCTCACCCGGGAAGCCACAAGAGGTGCGAGCCACGTAGTTGTGACGAGGGGCTTCTCCTTCACGTCAAAACTCAGTTTTGGCTCAATCAATCTTTATTTTGGACCATGTTATGCATATTTTAGCATGTTAAAATCACAAAAACAGATAAAAGAACATGAAAGAAGAGGATTAATTATACCCTCATACTTACATGCTAGGTTTCTTGACGAGAAATCGACAGTCTAAAAGCTTGTTGAGTCGGAAAACTCGATTTAAAACCGTTTTTGTAAAGTAAGGAGTGTTGCTTTGTTTAGTGATGGTGTAGTTGGTTGAAGTGGTAATTCAAGTGATTAAATGCATGACACGATACCAAACAATGTGTAAGGCTCGTATTTTCAATCGGTAGGTCGAAAATAAATGTCGTTTGTTGACTCGGGAAGTCGAGGTCTAGAATTTTAAGAGAGAAAAAAAAGGGGTGGACGCTCGCGTGCCTTCAAATTGTGGCATTTGAGGGGTATTTATAGAGAATTGTGTTGTTGTGTGTGTTATGAGCGACCTGGCCACCTGAGCAACTTAGAGAGGCGCAAGCATGTCCGCGGGTCTTCAAGCTGTCTTGTCACTATCACGCATTTGGATTTGTGGTTTGTCCTATCCTAGGTTTTGGATGTCCTGATTGTTGTACATGACCATCAAGTATACCGTGTATACTTAGCATGGAAGGTTTTGTGATGTTTGTTTTTTGTGTTTGACTCGGTTTGACCCGTTGTTGGAGTCGGGATTTGAATTTCGAGCCGGTTTTTGGTCAGGTGTCGGTTTTGACTCTAGTTAGTGTCATTGTTACCCCGTCGTCGTGCATGAAACACTCCAGGTACTTTTGAAATGTTTTGTTTTCGAAATCATTTTGTGTTTTTTAACGCATATTTATACGAACTGTCGATTAAACGTAGCGATTCCTAAGCATGTTGTAGTCTGATAATCATCGTGTGTTTGTTGTGGATTCAACAGATAATAGGTATCTATAGAGCCCCCACTTTGACTGAGGCTTGGAGAGGGCGAAAGTTAAAGTACAACCCCCAGATTAATCGAAGATTACAACCTGGAGACCGAAGCGACGTCAAGGCGGCTCGAAAGGATTTGGGCCAAGGACCTATCGTCGAGATGGGCGACGTCGAGGCGACTCGGGGATTTGAGTCAGGGACCTACTATCGGGAACAGTTTAGAGTCTGTTGACTACTAGTGCGGGTCATTTAATGTCCGTTAGACTACGTATAAAGGCTCGCCAGCCATGGGAAGGAGTCATACCTGAGGCATCTTCGGGATATGTCCTTGAATTATTTCTTACTTGCACGCAAAGGCTCGCCAGCCGTCGGGGGTCAAGTAATCGATTGCGGGAAATAGCCTGATTTATCGAGCTTATTTCAAGAGGTTGGTGTGTAGAGACTTGCTCGTCGTTGAAGGGTGCGTAGAGAATCGCCAGTCGTTAAGGGGTGAGTAATCGACTGCGGGAAATAACCGAATTTGTCTGGATTATTTCAAGAGGTTGGTGTGTAGAGACTTGTTCGCTGTTGAAGGGTGCATAGAGGCTCGCCATCCGTTGAGGGTCGAGTAATCGACTGTGGGAAATAGCCGGATTTGTCGGGCTTATTTGGTGTGTAGAGACTTGTTTGTCATTGAAGGGTGCGTAGAGGCTGGCCAGCCGTTGAGGGTCGAGTAATCGACTGCGGGAAGTAGCCGGATTTTTTGCCCTTATTTCAATAGGTTGCTTGTTAATAGAGATTAGCTAGTCGTTTGAAGGTCGAGTAATCGACTGCGGGAAATATCCTGAGTCATCGGGACTATTTCAAGAGGTTGTTGCGTAGAGACTCGCCAGTCATCGAGGGTCGAATAATCGACTGCGGGAAATAGTATGAGTCATCAGGACTATTTCAAGAGGTTGCTGTGTAGAGACTCGCCAGTCATCGAGGGTGGAATAATCGACTGCGGGAAATAGTCGGTCATCGGGACTATTGCAGGAGGTTGCTTGTTGTTAGTGGACACTGCGGGGAGGTTTCCATGGGTTCCGCTGGGGAATTTTGACTTTTATGAGGGATGTTTGCGGTGCCGGAATAAGATAGGCTTTTGTAGTTTGAGCCTGACTCTTGTGGATTGCGGCCTCGGCTATCGTCATTCGTAATTTTGAATAGAAGTAACGGTTTTTATTGCCGTCGGTCGGAGCTTGCGGAAATGGCGAATGCGTGTTTTGCCATTTTCTAATTGGAAGACAACGGTTTTTAATTCCGTTATCCTGCTATTAGAAATAGTGAGTTTGAGTTTCACTATTTGTTTTTTTTTTTGAAAATGACGGATTTTAATTCCGTCATTTGAAATTGTGAGAAATAGCGGGTTTGAATTTCGCTATTCTGTTTTTTTTTTTAAATGACGGTTTTTAATTCCATCGTTTGAAATGGCGGATTTGAATTCGCCATTTGTTCGAAAATAACGGTTTTTAGTTCCATCGTTTAAAATTTTGAGAAATAGTGGGTTTCAATTCGCCATTTGTTTGAAAATAACGGTTTTAAATTCCGTCATTTGAATTTTGTGAAATAGCAGATTTAAATTCGCCATTTGTTTGAAAATAACGGTTTTTAATTCCGCCATTTGAATTTTGTGAAACAGCAGGTTTGAATTCGCCATTTGTTTGAAAATAACTATTTTTAATCCCATCATTTGAAAGTTGTGAAAAGCGGGATTTGTGTGAAAATGGGCCAAAGCCCAAAATTTCTTTGAGATTGCTGGGATCACCTCAAAGAGGCGCGAGCCTTTGTGCGATGTAAAGAGCCTCTCCTTATTTCTTTAAAAGACGCGAGAATTAGCAGCTCCTCATTTCACTTCGTCTTCTTCACAAAAACACACCAAATTGCCAAAAATCGCCATTGTTGATCGCGTTTTTCGCTTGCATTTGTGCTACAATCACTATGTCATCTCAGGGTATGTAAATCCTTATGATTCCATTTGATTTTGTTTGCCTTTTTGTTGATTGAATTAGGGCGAAATCCTAACCCTTTCGAAATCGATTTGGTCGTTTTTTATTTGCCCATTTTCAAGTGAAATTTGACACAGCTGTCACAACCCTATCAAAAATAAAACCAACTAGATCAACTGATAAATATAGTAGAGGTAAGTCGGGTATCGTATCCACAGGGAGATGGAAAACTTTATGCTAAGCTAAGTCCGTCCGCGTAACCAATTCTTGGGTGTTTTAATGGTTTGTTCTAAACTACGGAGATTAAAAGAGAAAGAGAGCAAGAGAAATCAACAGATAGAGAGAAGCAGCTAGGACAGTCGGTTCACCATGGTTCTCTAGGAGTCTTGTCTAGGGTCATAGGTCAATACAAATTCGGCCTACAGGGTAGTGAAAAGGTCCTTTCGGTCCTCTATTCACCCTAAAGCATTACTAATTTAGCTTTCACCCTCATTAGAATGCTCTATTGCTCACTTCAGGTCTTACCCCTTCCAATCTTTCGATCCAGGTCAAGGTGTACCAAAGTTAATCATCTAAATGCGTCTACTCAAGCAGATAATTACAGTTAATTAAAGTGATTAACAACACATATCTAATTTATACCGAACCCTAATCACATATTCACCACTCCCTAATTACCATGGCTCCCCTATGTCCAAGCATAGAGGGATTAGCTATGCATGACAGATATTGAAGAATTAATTATAAACAAAACAAATAAATTAAGCATAACAATCAGTTAGATAAGAGAAAGATAAATCAATAGAAAAAATAGAACAAGAATAAAATTGCAATCAAGATTCATTAAGATGAAGATTAGAAAATACCGAATACAAGAGAGTGGCAATGGAGTAATTAGGTCTAGAAAGTAAAGTTCTAAGAGAAAGGATGAGGGGTAAGAGAATAGGAGAAGAGAGTGCCTATGACTGCCGTCATATGCCTATTTATTCCTAATTACAAAAGAATTATCCAAAAACTAACTAAAATCCGCGTATAAGACTAATCCTCTCGATCGAGCAGAACAAAACTCCTCGATCGACGACAAAACTAAGCAACCCTCTCGATCGAGTAACACGAGTACTCGATCGAGGACTTCAACAACCAGCTATCTCGATCGAGTGAAGGGAGGACTCGATCGAGGAATTTCAGCAACATAAAGCATTCGATCGACCAGTTTCAGCAGCCAACTTGGTCAATCGAGCTATATTAGCACGAGTGAACTCTTGAACACCTTTCGAGGCCATTACACGCATATCTAAGTGTCAGATTCCAAGCTCTGATCCCTCTTTCTTCAAAATGCATGGAAAGGGGGCAAGTTTAGGCTTGATTATGCTCCCTCCGGCTCATTCCTGCAATTAATATAAGACAAACCAAAGTAGACTATTCGGGGGACATTTGTAGCTAGCTGCCGCATAAATAACACAAAAATGCGTGTAAATATATGGTAAAAACCATATATAAAATACACACATCAAATCTCCCCAAACCAAACCTTTGCTTGTCCCCAAGCAAACTATGAATGCAACTAAAGACAACTAATGGAACGGGACCAACTAACAGCTACAAATTGTCCACCAAAGCCACTTTAATGCAACAACCAATAAAGTGGCGAAAGGTAAGTGCAAACGAGTTAAATCAATGCTTTAAACTATTGAACCATCGACCTTGCAAGACTCATAAATATCGGACTCTCACGGGTCGCTCATCACACAATTTAGGCACAAGGTGAGTATAGAAGTATGATATAGAAAGAAGTAAAGACACTCACCTAACTCGACCTATAAGAACATGCATGCAGCTAACATGAAACCGATTTATACCGACCGTACATACGCACTCCAACCAATCAGGACCAAGACACACGCCGAGGACTTACATATAATGTGAGGTGAGGCAATTGGGCAAGAAGGGGCAAAATGAATTTGGATAAGCGGAGGTAAAGACAAGCTAGTACAACCATAACCAAATAGTAAACTCTTTCCGCTTCGCTACTCAATACCAAATGCAGAACTGTGCCATTGTGGCAAAACATCACTCACATCAACAGGAGACTCCCCATAAGAAATAATGATAGGCATGGGCGTATTATTCAACGATCTGTTTTCATATGTTTTTTTCTTCGTCATTCTTTTTTCCTTCATATATTTTTTCAATAGTTTTTATTCCATTTTTTTCCAATTCACTTCTTCAATTCATACCACCAACTTCATGTCTTTGAAAGCGAGCCAAATAGACGTGGGCAATAGCATACCCACAAAAACTACTGAACTAGCCTGACAGGGCAGGCTGAGTTTGGATGTAGTTAAGGAGTCAAAAGGTAAATTTGGCTATTGTGAAGTTTATGGGTAGTAATGAAAGAAGGGTTGTAATTTACCTGTCCATGTGTGTCACTACCGCAAACCAAATGCATACAGGTACCGAGAAAAGAATGTCATGCACGTGCAAATTGATGTTACATGCCTTATAGAGAGTACTACTCACATCTATATGAAACTGGCCATGAATGTCACCAGTTTATTAAGCTCTAAATCTTAGAATGTATATATAGCTTGCCAATAAGAGAGTCAAGTCTATTCGTTCAGATAAGTTTAAAACCAAAACTCGTAGATTATGCACATTACCATGCCATAAAATGTTAAGAATGTGCAAGGCAAGGGTAAAAGACTCAAAGTAGCATAAAAGTTCATCGTCCGACTTAACCTAAATGCAAAAATAAACGTGAATTTTTCGAATTTAAAGATATGTTTTTTGAAATAAAACAAACAATGCATGCGAAAATTAATAAACGTGCAAACTGAAATGCAATAAAACAACATGCAGACACAGATATCGATGCATACCTCCCCAAACCAAACCGTATAATATCCTCATTGTACCAAAAACAGGGAAAGGGAATGTAGACTGAAGAGAAAAGAAGAGTGTAAGCTCGGAAAACTCATAATATAAGCGTGAAGTAGGGACCTCCCCAAACCGACCGACAACATGGGAGGTCGGAAACATCCCACTAACATCGCAGCACGCGAAATAAAGCAGAAGGACTCGATCCGAAGGGCAAAGCATTCGATCGAGTCAAATGGGCAACAAAGGTGCTCGATCGAAGAAGTAGAGCTCTCGATCGAGAAGGTCTTATTTGTATAAACTCGATCGAGAATGACAGGTAGTCGATCGAGCAAAACGAGAGGCAAAAGTGTTCGATCGAGGATATCAAGCACTCAATCGAACCATTTCACGTTGGGTACCAGCAAAAATGCAACAGAATATACGGAACTAACAGAACAAGCTCCAACGTTCAGTCTATCATTTATAAGACCTAAACTAAAGCACACAAAAACAGCTAAAAGTCTTAAGGAAAGTACAAAAATTTACAAGCCGGGTTGCCTCCCGGATAGCGCAGGTTTAAGAGGTCCCACACAACCTTTTCGACTTCATGTATCTGGCTTATCAGGATTGTCGAAGTAGAGAACTTTAACCTTACCAACCAAGTCATTTGCTTCATAGTAATGCTTCACGTATTGGCCATTGACTTTAAACCTCTTGCCCTCGGAACTCTCTAACTTAACGAACCCAAATTTAGTGACAGCAGTCACTGTATAAGGGCCACTCCACTTGGACTTCAGCTTACCAGGAAATAGGTGTAGTCGGACATTAAACAGCAGCACTTTCTGCCTGACATGGAATTCTCGAGGTGTGATCCTTTTACTGTGCCATCTCTTCGTCTTCTCTTTGTAGATGCGTGAGCTATCATATGCGTTTAGCCTAAACTTCTCCAGTTAATCTAGCTGCAATAAACGGTTCGGACCACACAACTTAGGATCATAGTTAAGTTTACGAATAGCCCACCAAGCCTTACAGTCTAACTCAACAGGTAAATGACAATACTTCCCATAAACCAACCGATACAGTGAATCGGTGTTTTAAAGGCAGTCCGATATGCCCATAATGTTGGAGCTTGTGTCCTCCACAGTTAGTGTGATAACATATATAAATCTCTTATAGGTTCACAAGGGTATACTTCGTATTTTATCAGTTGATTAACGTTTACTTAATAACGGTTGGCTTGCTAGAAGTTTGACGTTATTATCATACTGATGGCGGTGATCAGATGGTCCCTAAAAGTCACACCTAAAGGATGTGTTTGAGAGATGTGATTGTATGAAAATATGATCACATTGATGCCTTATGACTAAAAGGTTAGTCCATGTATTTGACTAAATAGTTAGTCAATGTGATGATGAGACGATTATTTAATACAATTAAATAATATTAGCTGAGAGGGATTAACTCTTAATTCGTAAAATTTAATATAAACTGTTATATTTAATTAATGTATATAATGTTAGCTTAAACGGATTAAGACGTTAATTCGTAATTAAATGTAATCAGTTATATTTAATTAGCAAATTATAAATATGCGATATTTATAGTTAATGTATATTATGCGGAATTGTCATAATAAAATGTTGACAGACTGGTATTAATAAATCGACTACAAACTGTTGTGTGTAGACTTAATAATACATGCCGACATAAATATGACAATTGAAATAAAATACACATTTATACATTACATATACCAACCTAAAATAAGAAGATATTTTTTGTTTCCTTATTTTTTTTGTTGGTGTGAAAAACCAAAAAGAGTAAAAAGAGGAAGAAAAATCTTCCCCTAATTACTCTTCATTTACACGGTTACAAAGGGAGGAAAAGGAGATGATTTTTATCTTAATTCTCTTTGACCTAATTTTCTCTCATCACAACAAAAACCCTAAAAATTTCTAAACATTTTGGGGATCTATTCTAGCAAGAACAAGGGCTTTTCTCATCACATTTTGGGTGCAACGATTAGGAGAATATCGATTTCGATATTGTTCTTTGGCCAAATTTGCTAGGATCAAAGGTTGATTCTTAATCTCTATTCCTTTTGTTTATGTAAATTCGGTTATGACTAGTTTTCATTATTATAATTTCGTTATAATCCTAATAATCTTAAAGGAAGTATACCGATATTTCCAATAAGTGGTATCAGAGCATAGGCAACAAAATTATTTTGTATGATTTTCATAAATGGTTATAAACAAAAAAAAAAGAAAAAAAAAATTGAAGAATCGCAAAACAAAATTTCGGCAGTGGGGTTTTTTATTTTTGCCGAAATGATTTTTTTGATTTTTGATGTTCTTGTTTCCATTTTGATTTATTCATATTGTTGTTTTAATTAGTTAAGATGATAATATGATAAATTTGTAGATGTTTTGATTTAATTAGAATTAAATTGAAATGTAAATGGAAATTGTTTTTGATTAATGATGATTATTTGTCTTTGCTATATAGATTTTGGCACACATGATTAATAAATTGTTGTTTAAGGTCATGTTTCATTAATTTAAATGTTGATAATTATGCCAATCTTGTTCTAATAGCAACTTTAAACAAATTTTGTTCATCTTAATGTTTTTTTTCTAAAGAAAAAAAAATGGGCTGTTTTGTTTTTTTTTTTTTGAAAATGCCGAGAGCACCAAAGAAAAAAAAACCTGTTTTTTTTGTTTTAGGGCTAACAGCCGAGAAAAGAAAAAAAAAAGGTTGTTTCGTTTTTGTGTATATGCCGAGAGAAAAAGAAAGAAAAATAATTTTTCTGTTTTTTTCGGTTTTTTTGTGGATAAGCCGAATTAAAAAAAAAAAAAAAATTTGATTTTCGGTTTTGCCATGAGCTATTAATAAATTTTTATTTTTGGCCAATATTATTATACATTATTTATAATGTATGATTGTTTGTTGTGAAAAGGTTCACAAATTTGAGATACCCAAATTATTTTAAAGAGGTTTAAAATAATTTTAGATTAATTCATATTACAAGTTAATATGTATAAAGATTGGAATTAATGTGAGTAATTGAGGAATTGTCACATAATTTGATCATTTAAATAGGTGGTTTGGATAAATTACTTTACATAATTAAGGAATTATGTCTTGAATGTTTAATTTTTAGTTGATGCATTTTTATTTAGTTGAATGTTTTGTTGATAAGTGCATATTTTATATACTTTCATCCCCTATATTAGCTTCATTTTATTTGTTAATTAGCACTTACCATAGTGTCATAAGCTAATATTTGTTGTTCTAGTGTATTTGCTTGTCTTAACATGTTTTTGTAGGAATCTAAGCATTTAGAGCCTTTTTCCTATCATTCTATACACTAAGTTCATTAAGCTAAACAAGATCAAGTGTTGGACTAAGCATGGAGCATTGGATTGGGTTTTGCATGGAGAAATTGATGGATTAGTATGAGTAATGCAAATGTTGCCAGCAATCAAAGTCAAGCCCAACTTCAAAGTCCAATACAATGGGAAAGCATGCCATTCTAAAAGTTCCTAAGATGCCAAATGCTAGCATTAACGGGGTGATTAATCGCACAATTAATCAGCAACATTGGATACCCTTTGTAATTAAGAGGAGAATTAAGGGAATTAACCGAGAAACACACGACCCCGATCGGGGCCGCATATATCTTCAATGTTTACGTTTCTTCTTCCTCTCCTATAAATAGGAAAGGTGTTCCAAGGTCTTAGGCATCCAATTTTTATGTCTCACTTTTATTCTTCATAGCCTTAAGCAATATAATCTCTCAATAGTTTTCATATTAGTTTACAAATTAGTTAATCTTGTAGTTCTTAAACATTTGGTTCTAAGTTATTTCAAGCTTTTGGTTATACATTGTTCTTCCATACAAGTTCTCTACTTTTAAGGTATTTCTACTTATAGTTTATATCTCTACATTTCTAATTCAGTTTATACATAGTTTATAATTAAATAATTTGTTTAGATTAATTTAGTTTATTTCCTCCACATGTTAAATCAATTAGTTTATATAAATCATATAATTATGTTCACCATTTCTCTTAATTTAGTTTGCAATTTACATTTTAGTATGACTAGCTAAATTTCCTAGTCTAAGGGCTAGGGGAGCCATGCATAAATCAAGTATATAACATGATAAAATAGATTAATAATAATATTGATCATATTGCTTCTATCACATGCTTGTGTCACAATGTTTAATCTTTGTTTAGGGCCCTATTCAATTGATTAAGTTTGTTTATTCGTTCTATAAGTTGAGAGGCACGGAATTGAATTAGACTAAGCACGGATAGTAGGACGACCTAGTCATGGACGAGAGTTTCTCTAGGACCCGGTCTAAGGTTGACACTAATATCGAAGGTGGGTGTCTTTAAGCCTAAGCAATTGACAATGTTATTAGTACCGCATTTATCATGATCGTATATTTACCCTTGCATGTGTGACCCGAACCCCTTAGACTCTCTTTTATCATATAATTTACATCATTATTGTTATTAATCACCAAACAATCAAACCAACCCAAATCAAAATCGACCTTGATAAGAATCTACCCATAGCAATTCACGAAGTAATTCCCGTTTCCTTGTGGTTCGACCCCTATTACTACATTAATTTGTGTTTAGGGAATTTTATCTTTGCATAGGTACGCGATAAGCCTATCAAATTTTGGCGCCGTTGCCGGGGAAACGGTTTTATTGCTTTTTGAATTGTCGATTTTTACCTTGTTTTTTGTTATCTAGAGGAACACTTGTTCCTTGAGACCGTTACTTATCACTTCTCTAGAAATTGTTGTCTTATGCCCAGGTCCTCTCGTAGTGGAGAATTGCTTTCACCGGATTCCGAGCCTGAGAAAACCTTTAGGAGAAGACGACGTTTTTGGAGGGAAGTGAAAGAAGCCACTTCTGCCATACAAGTTGAAAGTGCTAGAAAGTCTTACTTAGACGATCTAGAAGCCCTTGAAGAGGAGGAGGTTTCTTGTTCATCATCCCCACCACCATCACCATCTACTACCAAAAAGATGGTGAGACTTTTCGATCACTCAAAGCCCACCGCGGCTATGCTTCCGGCCGGAATCACAACCACTCAAATCACCGCGCCGGACTTCGAGATCAAACCGGCTTTTATTAGCCTTGTGGAGAGAAAGCAATTTGGAGGAAGTCCTTTGGAGGATCCCAATTTGCATGTGCAAAACTTTTGTGACTATTGCTCCATGATCCGTCAAACGGGCGTCACCCAAGCCCAAATAAGGGAAATACTTTTCCCTTTCTCTTTGAAGGACAAGGCTAAGCTTTGGATCAATAGCCTTGACCACACCACCTTGGGAATCACTAATTGGGAGACATTGGCTCTTGCTTTTTATCAAAAGTTATTTCCACCGGAGAAAACTCAAACTTTGAGGAGCCAAATTACCGGATTCCGTCAACAAGCTCTTGAGAGCTTATATGAGGCATGGGAGAGGTACAAGGAGTTGCAAAGGCAATGCCCACATCATGGGCTAGTTGATTGGTTTCTAGCAATAACATTCTACAATGGATGTTGTGCCGAGTCCCGAAGGATTCTTGATTCCGCCAACAATGGGCGGTTTGATCAAATTGACACCGATCTTGCTCATTCCACGATCGAATCTATGGCGATCCATGATGCCCAATATGTCAATTCCCGAGTTGTGCCATCCAAAGGTAAAGAAGAATCCTCTAACAACTCCGTTTTGCTAGCTCAAATTGCCTTGCTCCAACAACAATTGGCGGAGAGAGATGCTAAAGATTCCATTCAACAACTCAATGTTGTGTCTTCAACGAGCCAAATCATCGATTGTGATGGATGTGGAGGTGCGGGCCACTATGTCGCTCATTGCCGAGCTCCTATGGAAGAGGTAAATGCTTTTCAAGCTCTAAGACAAA
Source organism: Silene latifolia (assembly GCF_048544455.1). NCBI lineage: Eukaryota > Viridiplantae > Streptophyta > Magnoliopsida > Caryophyllales > Caryophyllaceae > Silene > Silene latifolia. The sequence continues at coordinate 92,136,194 of NC_133538.1, read as the reverse complement.
GTTCATATCCACCGGGTACATTTTCCAACACATATAACTCGAATTCAAAATTTCATCCAAACTTGTCTTACACTAGCAATAATGTGCTTAACCCTCAACCCCCACCACAACAAAATGCCTATGTTCCTCAATAACAAAAGTATATCCCTCCACCGGGTTATCAAAATAAACAAAGGCCCCCACAAAACAACTACCAACAAAATCCACCACAAAATGGCCAACAAAACAATCAAGGAGTGGGTAAGCTCGAGGGCATGATAATCCAAATGCAAAGGGACTTGTTGACTCAAATTCAAAAGAATGATCAAGCTCATAGTGCCGCGGTCAAGATGTTGGAACAACAAGTGGCTCAATTAGCCGCTTCTAGCTCTCAAAGGAAGAACGACCAACTACCTCCCCAAGGTGAGCAACCACATGAAACCGCTAATTCTATTTCCTTGAGAAGTGGTTCAAGCTATGATTGGCCATCCATGACTTTGGATGAAGAGGTGGTTGTCAAAAAGGCTAAGCTTGGGGGAAATGACAAAAAGAAGGCTAGTGAAGAGCCTATTGTTAAAGATCGTGTGCCATTTCCTCATCGATTGTTGATGCTAAAGAGGAAGAGCAAGCTTGATGCCAAAGATGTTGGGTCTCCTATGCCAAAAGAGAGTGATGAGGTGGTTGTTGAAGAAATCTCTCCTAATGCTAAGGAGAGTGATGTCATTTCAAAGAAAGTGGATTCTCCCAAGGAGAATGAGAAAGAGATAGTGAAAGATGTGGAGGATGCTCCTCCCAAAGAAGTTGTTCAAGTACCATTTCCCTATCGTCTAGGAAAGCACAAGGAGGAAGGTAAGTTTGCTAAATTTTTGGAAGTTTGTAAGAATTTGCAAGTCACCGTCCCATTTTTAGAATTGCTTAGCCAAGTCCCCTCCTACACAAAGTTTATGAAGGAAATTCTCTCAAAGAAGCGATCCTTCAATGAGGTTGAGACCATTGCTTTCACCGAAGAGTGTAGTGCACTCTTACAAAACAAGTCTCCCCCGAAACTTAAGGACCCCGGTAGCTATTCTATTCCTTGCACTATAGGCACATATACCATTGATAAGGCTCTTTGCGACCTAGGTGTTAGTGTGAGTGTCATGCCCTATTCCCTTTGTGAAAAACTTAACATGGGTGCTTTAAAATGCACAAGTATTACATTGCAAATGGCGGACCGTTCTTTAAAGCGACCTCTAGGTGTCTTAGAAGATGTTCCCGTCAAAGTTGGCAAGTTTTTCATACCCGTTGACTTCCTCATACTCGATATGGCCGAGGACTCACAAACCCCAATTATATTGGGTAGGCCATTTTTATGCACCGCGGGTGCGCTAATTGATGTGAAAAATGGGAGGTTGACATTGGAAGTGGGTGATGACCGGGTTTCCTTTAGCAAAAACAATACCATTAGAAGCCCAATGTTACAAGAGTCTTGTTATTTACTTAGCACTGTGGACTCTTCTTATGCCTCTACTACGCTTGGATCCTCACTAACGGATCCGTTGGAGGACGATATGGGTGTTGTTTGCTTTGTAGGTGATGATGCTAAGGACGCTATTGCTAAAAGTGGAAAAAGGAAGAAAGGGAAATTTTATTTGAAGAATTTCAAATGGTTGAGAAATGCAAAGATAGCTATGATATGGAGCTTGGTTGGTGGCGAGCTCAATGACAAAACTTGAATCAAATAGCTTTTTACGTCGTGCGGGACGTTAAACCAGCGCTTCTTGGGAGGCAACCCAAGCTTTTTTATTGCTTTTATTTTTTTTTGTTTTTAATTTTCTGCAATTTATTGTTTTTCGTAGATTAGTAATAAAAATACTCGACTTAACGATATTTCTTTTGTGATTTCTAGGTGAAAATGGAGAAGAGTGAATATGGGACGCAGCCCCATGCAACAACCCCGTTCGGGGACGTGGTTTTCAAGGGACAAGAAGGGAATTAAATCAATGCGGAAAAAAAGGCAAAACCTGAAGAGGAGGTCAACCCCAATCAGGGTCGTGGTTCTGTGAAATTTTGGCCTTTCTTCCTTATGCGGGTAAAGAGTGAATCGTTTTATCATTCTTATATAAACCCGATGGTAACTCCATTCTCTTTCTCTACCATTTTTCTTCACTATTTTTCACTTTGGTCACAAAGAAACATCTATATCTCCCCCCGAATTCATGCTCGCTTGGAGGAGATTAGCAAGTCGAGTAAGTTTTAATTGCTTTGCATATTAGTTTAGATCTTGCAACCCATTAGACATAACCTCTAGTCCTTCTTGTTTTGTGCTTTGAGCCATTTTTATGGTTTGATTGGGTGATTTGGATAGTTGGCACATTGAGGACAATGTGATGTTTAGCTTGGGGGGGGGGGGGGGGGGATTGCATTTGCATATAGTTTAGTTTGCATGTAGTGTAGAAATTTTGAAAATTTTTGAGAGAAATTTTTGCTTTGTCCTTGCTTGTTGCATACTTTCCTCTTTGCTTATCCTAATAATGGCTTGTTGCTAATGATTTATTCTTTAATGATGGGATATTAGCTACATGGGGATGTCTTGACATAGTAGGTGGGAGATGAAGAATGAACCGAATAGGCTTGATCTTGGCTTGCGGCAAGCTACAAATTGGTAAGATAGAGCCTCTTTTGACCGATGCATCCATATCCGGTCTCTCTTAGGTCAGTGTAGGTCTCCTTATGATGTGTGTTTTATCAAAACACACAAGTATGGTTCTCATGTCATCTCTTGGTAAGCATGCATTCACTTGTTATAGCATTTTGGAGCCATTCACATGAATATAATTGCCTTCTTGACCCCTTCACAAATAATTTTCCCTAGCTACATTATAACTTGCCTACCTTGTTGAGCTAGTAGCTTGTTTGGTCTTGTTTGGGTGCTCAATTGGGATTTGTTTCAAAGTTTGAATATCATGTGAACTTGGTCTTAATGCTCAAAGAAGAAGAAAAAAAGAGATGAAAGAAAAAAAATGGAAAAAGATGAAAAAAATGAGAATGATAAAGATGAGAAAAAAGAAAGAAAAAGAAATGAAAAAAAAGCATGAAAGTGAAATGAAAAAAAAAAGAAGTATGAATTGAAAAGAAAGAAAAGAGAAGAAGAAAAGATGTGAGAAATTCTCAAGCATTATTCATATATTTTGGAGGATTTTCTCATGGTTTGAATTGCAAAATTGGGTTGGAATTGGGATTGAGCACCTTTACAATTTGGTAGTTACTAGCTTGACTTAGCCCCACATTACCATAATTCTCTTGTTCCCCCTTCTTACCCATGTTTATTTGCCTTCTTCCTACCCATTTGGCTTCTTTATCATGCTTACATGTGATTACCTTTGCTTGCTAGTTTTGACATGTTTACCATATTAGATTGCGGGCACATAGTTATAAGTTGAGGATAGTTGAGTGTTCACTCACAAAATTGTCCTTTCACATAAAAAGAGTTTGAGTGCCTCGTGAGAGTCCATAAGTCAAAAGATCATGCAAGAGCTTAAAGGTTCATTCAAAGTTTTCTATGCTACGCCGTCATGTAAATCTCAACCATGCTTTGCTTTATTCTTGCCCATGTTGCTTCGGGTTTCTAAATCATTATGCTTAGCTTGTTTAGGATATTGCATTTGATGGGATATGGTTTCTTGCTTGGGGACAAGCAAGGGTTTAGCTTGGGGGAGTTTGATAAGTGCATATTTTATATACTTTCATCCCCTATATTAGCTTCATTTTATTTCTTAATTAGCACTTAACTGAGCCAATACCGCCAAACCCAGGCCCAAATGCAAGAGCTAACGAGTCAATTGCTTATAGTGACTTCGTTATGGAAGCGGGTGTGATAAAGAACATACTCATTTTTGCAATGGAAACCAATTGGCAAAGACGATTCATTGCCCAAGGTGCAAACAAGACTTTCACCACGCTCCCTAACGAGTTCTCAAAAGCAACGAGAATCGTTACTTATGAGCATACCTGTCGCTTCTTTGATGCGAAACTCCAGAAGGACCAACCGGTTAGCCCACACATTCTTAACATGATTGAAAATGTCGAGAAATTGGAGGCACTTGATTGCAAAATCAGTGAGAGCATAGTCATTGACCGTATGCTTCATTCACTTCATGATGCTTTTGCCCTATTCAGGGCAAACTACTACATGAATGACATGAAGAAAAGTCCTCATGAGCTACACTCACTTCTCGTACAGACCGAGAAGGATATGAAATTGAGTGGGAGTATGAAGCAAGATGTTCTCATGATTTCCAACAAGAATAAAGGTAAGGGCAAGGCTCACGGCGACCTAACTGTAGGAAAGCCGAAGTTTAAAAAGTCAGGAAACGGTAAGAGTGGGCCTGGTAAGACTACTGGCTCACTAGACAATTCAAAGAGCAAGGACGGTAACGTTGAGTGCCACCATTGTCACAAGACTGGACATTGGAGGAGGAACTGTCTCGTGTACCGTGAGGACATAAAAGCAGGCCGCGTCACTCCTGTTGGTATGTCATCTTATATTCATGTGATTGAGATTAACCATGCAAGTTTTGGAACTTAGGTACTTGATACTGGTTGTGGTTCTCATCTGTGTAATCATTTGCAGGGCCTAAAAAACATCACACCTCTCGCAAAGGGTGATGTGGACCTGCGAGTCGGGAATGGAGCTAGAGTTGCTGCAGTCTCAAAGGGAACATACGTAATCCAACTCCCTAGTGGTTTTGAGTTATATTTATATAACTGTTACTATGTACCCAGTTTATCTAAGAACATTATTTCTGTTTCCGTACTTGATAAAGACGGTTTTTCATTTTCAATAAAGGATAATAGCTGTATTTTCTCTTTTAATGAAATGGTTTATGGCAAAGCAGTTTCCATGAATGGAATTTACATCTTAGATCAAACCACAGAGATATTACATGTGAATAATAAGAAATTAAAGGTTGGTGACAAAGATCAAACTTATCTATGGCATTGTCGAATGGGACACATAAATGAAAAACGTGTAAAGAAACTCGTCGAGAATGGGACTATTCCCGCATTCGATTTTTCTACATTTGGCACGTGTGAATCATGTCTTATCGGCAAAATGACTCGAATTTTCTTCAAAGGTGTTGGAATACGCGCTAGTGACCTATTAGGACTCATACATACTGATGTATTTGGACCTATGTCAATCACCGCTAGAGATGGCTATAGATATTTTATCACTTTCACGGACGATTTGAGTAGATACGGATATGTCTACTTAATAAAGCATAAAAGTGAGTCCTTTGAAAAATTCAAGGAATACTAGAATAAGGTTGAGAACCAACTGGGTAGAAAGGTTAAAGCACTCCGTTCAGATCGGAGTGGCGAATATCTTTCAAATGAGTTTGATCAACACCTTAAAGACTATGGAATAGTCTTACAGTTAACTCCACCTGGAACACCTTAATTAAATGGTGTGTCCGAACGGAGAAATCGAACATTACTTGATATGGTTCGATCCATGATGAGTCACACGGTAGTACCTGATTCATTATGGGGCTTTGCTCTTTTGTCAGCTGCTATTATACTTAACCGAAGTCCGTCTAAAGCTGTCGACAAGACTCCATATGAAATGTGGAAGGGCACGGTACCTAACTTGTCCTTTATTCGGGTTTGGGGCTCCGAGGCTTATGTCAAGTGGAGACACGAGGATAAGCTCGGCCCGCGATCGGTTAAGACATACTTTATTGGTTATCCAAAAGGAATATTTGGTCATTACTTCTATTCGCCTACCGAACATCGAGTTTTTGTTGCGTGTAGTGCAAAGTTCTTAGAGAAAGAATTTCTCAAAAACAAGTCAAGTAATAGAACCTTCGAGCTGTTGGAGGTTCAAGAACCAACTACCGAGGAATGGTTGGAGGAAGATGTTCCTTCAACTAATGACACGGTTAACATTCCTCAGGAACCTAGGAGGTCGGGTAGAGTCTCTAATCCTCCAGACAGATACATTGGTATGGTCGAGGAGAATGACGTTTTGCTCATAGAGAGTAATGAACCCGCTACCTATAAAGGTACCATGACCTGTTCCAACTCAAAGCTATGGCTTGAAGCCATGCAATCCGAGATGAACTCCATGTATGAGAATGACGTATGGGATCTTGATGATTTACCTAATAAGGTAAAACCTCTACAGTGCAAATGGCTTTACAAAATAAAGCATTCTGTAGACGGACAACCAGATACCTATAAGGCACGACTAGTGGGAAAAGGTTTCACTCAAGTGCACGGATTGCATTATGATGAAATTTTTGCACCCGTAGTTATGCTACGTTCCATTCGGATAATCTTAGCGATTGCCGCTTTTCATGACTATAAAATTTGGCAAATGGATGTGAAAACCGCCTTCTTAAATGGTTATTTGGAGGAGGAGTTGTACATGACACAACCCGAAGGTTTCATAGATCCTGAAAATCCTAAGAAAGTGTGCAAGCTTAAGCGTTCCATTTATGGACTTAAGCAAGCTTCTCGAAGTTGGAATCATCGTTTCAACCAGGTGATAAAAGAGTATGGTTTCACTCGATCGGTCGAGGAACCATGCTTATATGTCAAGTCGAGTGGGAGTAAGATTGCTTTCCTGATATTGTATGTTGATGACATACTCTTGATTGGGAATGACATTCCTCTCTTATCTTCGGTAAAAGGATGGTTGAAGAACCATTTCCAGATGAAAGATCTGGTTGAGGCACAATGCATATTGGGAATCTGTATCTACCGAGATAGATCACGACGGATGTTATAACTGAGTCAGGAGTCTTATTTGGATAAGATTCGTGAGAGGTTCAGCATGACCAACTCCAAGAAGGGGAACCTTCCAATGACGTCTGGGATGCATTTGAGCAAGTCTCAGTCACCCACGACACCTGAAGGGGTCGAGCGCATGAGTCGTGTTCCTTATGCATCAGCCATAGGATCAATCACGTATGCCATGATATGAACACGTCCAGACGTGGCATATGCATTGAGTTTGACGAGTCGGTACCAAAAGAATCCAGGTGAAACACACTGGATAACTGTTAAAAACATCTCAAGTACCTACGGAGGACTAAGGATTGGGTATTGACTTATGGAGGAGATACTAAGCTATGTGCAATCGGTTATGCAGATGCTAGCTTCCAAACAGACCGAGATGATTCGAAATCTCAGTCTGGATTCGTCTTTACTCTTAATGGTGCTGCGGTCACCTGGAAGAGTTCCAAACAGAATGTTGTTGCAGATTCTACTACTGAATCCGAGTACTATGCCGCTTCGGAAGCAGCAAAGGAAGCTATATGGATGCGTCAATTATCTTTTTCATATGCTATTTATAACTTCATTGTTTTATTTCATATTTTGTTTTTCATGTGGTTTGTACGACAACATTGAACGCCACAAAGTGAACTGAATTACATTATATTTGTTTTGGTCCGTAATCGCCTACATGAGCTGATAACTCTGGCTATTATATTGTGCAGTCGTTTGATGGTGGGTTCAACAAGCCATAAGTCAAACGGTTGGCTGATCGATCACAGATGCGAGTTTTAATGATACCTCGTAGGAAAATTTTTATGACAATGAAATGAAGTCCTAAATGTTTAAAAATATTTGGTGTCAGGTCGTGGATTGGACGTCCATTGTGTTCCTAGAGTCGATTCTTTTGACTATCGACTGTCTCTTGAGATTAAGGCAGTTTTTGGGTGACTTTGGTTTCTTTCTCATGGTCGACCGTAACAGGAGGCTTAGCAGATTTTTTCTGGGTCATTTCATACTGTGCTTATATCTGCAGGATTCGAGTTGAAGAAAATATCCAACCTTTATCAGGTTTAGTTATTTCTCATGGCCACTCGAGGAGTTGTAACTGAAATGCATGGCCATGCTCGAATGATGATTCGTTTAGCAGTTAAGTTACTCTCTAGTCGGGAAAACCACTCTTGATATTGATCACCCGTAAAATACGACCTTTGTGAATAAGGATTTTGCAAATTGTTTTACATTGAGTGGGAGAAATTTTAGGATATGAGAATCGGTTATCGCACATGCACTTGTGAGGACAAGTGGGATTTTGTTGGAGCTCGTGTCCTCCACAGTTAGTGTGATAACATATATAAATATCTTATAGGTTCACAAGCGTATACTTCGTATTTTATCAGTTGATTAACGTTTACTTAATAACGGTTGGCTTGCTAGAAGTTTGACGTTATTATCATACTGATGGCGGTGATCAACTGGTCCCTAAAAGTCACACCTAAAAGATGTGTTTGAGAGATGTGATTGTATGAAAATATGATCACATTGATGCCTTATGACTAAAAGGTTAGTCCATGTATTTGACTAAACCGTTAGTCAATGTGATGATGAGACGATTATTTAATACAATTAAATAATATTAGCTGAGACGGATTAACTGTTAATTCGTAAAATTTAATATAAACTGTTATATTTAATTAATGTATATAATGTTAGCTTAAACGGATTAAGACGTTAATTCGTAATTAAATGTAACCAGTTATATTTAATTAGCAAATTATAAATATGCGATATTTATAGTTAATGTATATTATGCGGAATTGTCATAATAAAATGTTGACAGACCGTTATTAATAAATCGACTACAAACTGTTGTGTGTAGACTTATTAATACATGTCGACATAAATATGACAATTGAAATAAAATACACATTTATACATTACATATACCAACCTAAAATAAGAAGATATTTTTTTTTCTCCTTATTTTTTTTGGTTGGTGGGAAAAACCGAAAAGAGTAAAAAGAGAAAGAAAAATCTTCCCCTAATTACTCTTCATTTACACGGTTACAAAGGGAGGAAAAGGAGATGATTTTTATCTTAATTCTCTTTGACCTAATTTTCTCTTATCACAACAAAAACCCTAAAAATTTCTAAACATTTTGGGGATCTATTCTAGCAAGAACAAGGGCATTTCTCATCACACTTTGGGTGCAACGATTAGGAGAATATCGATTTAGATATTGTTCTTAGGCCAAATTTGCTAGGACCAAAGGTTGATTCTTAATCTCTATTCCTTTTGTTTATGTAAATTCGTTTATGACTAGTTTTCATTATTATAATTTCGTTATAATCCTAATAATCTTAAAGGAAGTATACCGATATTGCCAATACATAATGTGTCATCCAGTTTAATACTCCAATCTTTCCATGATTTAAAAACAACCTTAGCCAAAATCTTTTTTTTGTTCCCTATTAGAGACCTCAACCCGCCCACTAGTTTGGGGATGATACCGCAAACCACGACGATGTTGGACACCGACTTTAGACAGTAGAGATGTAAGTTTCTTTTCTTTAAAGTGCATTCCCCCATCACTAATGACGACCCTAGGGACACCAAATCAGGGATACATAATCTTTTTAAACATTTTGATCACAGTCTTTGCATTACAGTTACGTGAAGCAATCACTTCCACCCATTTAGACATATAATGTACATCTAACAATATATACCTGTAACCTTTACTAGATGGGAATGGTCCTTGGAAATCAATGCCCCAGAAATCAAAAACCTCGACCTCTAGAATGCCATTTTGTGGCATCTCATGTCTCTTAGACATATTCCCAGAGCATTGTCAAGCATCACAAGTTGAAACAAACACTTTAGCATCGGCAAATAAAGTAGGCCAATAAAAACCAGACTGAAGTACCTTAGCCATGGTTCGCGATGGAACGTGGTGACCACCATAAGAGGACGAGTGGCAGCCTTCTAGGATTGCTTTGGTCTCCCACTGCGGAATACACCGTTTGTAGAGACCGTTTGCACACTCCTTAAACAAATAAGGATCATCCCAGAAGTACTCCTTAACATTATAAAGAAACCGCTTCCTCTGCTGATAAGACAGGTCAGGTGGCAGCTCGCCACTAACAACGTAGTTAGCCAAATCTGCATACCATGGATCATGGTTAGTATTTGTAAAAACAACAAATAATGAATCATCGGGAAAAGAATCATTAATAGGCAAAGGATCCTCTCCCTCCCGCTGTAGCAATAGCGACAGATGATCAGTTACTACATTCTCGGCGCCCGTCTTATCCTTGATTTGCAGATCAAATTCTTAGAGGAGGAGTATCCATCTCAGCAGTCGTGTTTTAGCTTCCTTCTTATCAAGAAGGTGTCTCAATGCTGCATGGTCAGTAAAAACAGTAACTTCTGACCCTATCAAATAAGAACGAAATTTCTCCAGCGCATAAACCACAGCTAACAGCTCCTTCTTGGTAGTGGTGTACTTCACTTGATCCTCATCCAGAGTTTGGCTCGCATAATAGATCGCATTCAAAGCCTTGTCTTTCTGCTGGCCTAACACCGCTCCTAGTGCATAGTCACTAGCATCCCACATGATCTCAAATGGCAGATCCCATTTAGGAGGCTGGATAATCGGTGCTGAAATCAAGGCCTGGTTTAACCTGTTAAAGGCAGAAAGACACTCATCAGTAAATATAAAGGGGGCATCCTTAAGAAACAGCTGTGTAAGCGGTTTAGCAGTTTTTGAAAAATCCTTAATGAACCGGCGATAAAAGCCGGCATGACCAAGGAAACTCCTCACTCCTTTAACATTAATAGGAGGAGGCAATTGCTGAATCACTTACCCCTTTGCTTTATCAACCTCAATGCCCCTATCAGAAACCAAGTGCCCTAAGATAACTCCCTCGTTGACCACAAAATGGCACTTCTCCCAGTTAAGCACAAGATTAACCTTAATGCAGCGCTGCAACACTTTATTAAGGTTAGACAGACAATTATCAAAATCACTTCCATAGACACTAAAATCGTCCATAAAGACCTCTATAATAGACTCTGTATACTCAGAAAATATCCCGATCATGCACCTTTGAAAGGTGGCAGGGGCATTACACAAACCAAAAGGCATCCTGCAATAAGCAGAAACACCCTGAGGACAAGTAAAAGTGGTCTTTTCCTGATCATCTGAATGCATAGGGATCTCAAAGAACCCTAAATATCCATCTAAATAATATAAAAACTTATGAGAGACTAACTTTTCTACCATATGATCAATGAAAGGAAAGGGAAAATGATCTTTCTTTGTGGCGGCATTTAGCTGTCTGTAGTCTATGCACATCCGCCAACCAGTTACTACTCTAGTAGGTATCAATTCATTTTTATAATTTTTAACCACTGTAGTTCCTCCTTTCCTAGGAACCACATGAACTGGACTCACCCACTTAGAATGACCAACATAGTAGATAATACCTGCATCATGTAGCTTCATTACCTCAGCCATCAGAACATTCTGCATCTTCTGGTTCAGTGTGCACTGACCTTGTCTGTAAGGTTTGTGTTTGTGATCCTCCTCTAGCTCAATCATGTGCATACAGATATCAGGGCTGATGCCCTCAATATCATCCATTGAATAGCCCATAGCTTTCCTGTTTTTCTTAAGAACAGCTAATAGAGTGGTTAACTGTTTATCATCCAACTTAGCACTAACAATGACTAGATATTGCTCTATATCATCTAAAAATGCATATTTAAGATGAGAAGGAAGAGGCTCACGCTCGGGTACCTTTACCTCCATAGCGCAAAGAATATTTACCAATTGTTCTACCCTCTCTCCTTAAGCGTCGGTAAGTTTACGCTCATCTAATCCAGCTTCAAGCAAATCCAACACAACGTCATTGTTCTCCTGATTTTCTGCACACTCATCTAATAATGCCAAAGCTTCCAACGGATCCTTAATCAAGGAATCCGACCAGAACTCATAAACAGACTCATCAACGAAATCAACTGAATAACAAGCATCCTCTATCATTGGTCTGGCAAGTGTACTAGGCAAACTGAAAGTGATGGCATCATCCCCTACTGCAAGAGTCAAACGCCCTTGTTTGACATCAATAATAGCCCCAGCTGTACATAAGAATGGTCTTCCTAATATAATTGGGGTTCGGGTATCCTCAGCTATGTCTAAAATAATGAAGTCCACTGGTATATAGAACTTGCCTACTTTGACAGGCACGTCCTCTAGGATACCTAAAGGTCGTCTAACCGATCTATCAGCCATTTGGAGGGTGATATTAGTCATTTTAAGGTGACCCATATTAAGTTTCTTACAGACAGAGTAAGGCATGATGCTGACACTGGTTCCTGAGTCACAGAGAGCCTTATCTATCACTTCATTCCCTATTGTACAGTAATAGAGAAACTACCCGGGTCTTTCATTTTAGGTGGAGCTTTGTTATGAATTAAATTACTAGACTCTTCCATAAATGCAACAGTCTCGAATTCACTAAGCTCTCTCTTACGCGTCAAAATATCTTTCATAAATTTTGCATAAGAAGGTACCTGGGTAATTAGCTCGGTAAAAGGAACGGTCACCTAAAGATTCTTGACCACATCCACAAATTTACCGTACTGTCGCTCGATCTTAGCATCTTTCAGACGTCCCGGATAAGGAATTTCGGTAACAATAAGTGGATCTGCGACTTTCTCTTTACCTTTGTCTAAACGTGGCATCACTCGACACAACAGTGGGTTTAGGCTTTGAAACAGCTGCGACACTGTTACTTGTACTCGATCGAGTACAATTTCTACTCGATCAAGAGTTTTCTTCAGGTGAATCACTCGATTGAGGAATGCATACCTCTCAATCGAGAACATCAAATTTGGCACTATTCGATCGAAAGGCTCGGTTACTCGATCGAGTATTTTCGGAGGACAAACCACTCGATCGAGAAAGAGAATCACTCGATCGAGTAGATGGACGATGCTCAGCAGGGACAACTTCAATTAATTCCTCCAAAACAGTTTCTGGAATTTCGTTAACAATTATATCATCATTTGCCGGCATTTTCGGTCCATCGTATGTAAGACCACTTCAAAGATTGATTGCATTTATCGGATCACAATGAGGTAGCAGATTCACTTCATTTACTTGCTCGTATATAAGTTGCGCGACTTGGTCCGGCAACTTTTCTATAAAATTTTCAGTTTTGTCCGACTTTCTTTCAAGTTGAAGTGCTAAGGATAGCACCAAGGACTTCAACTCCGCAATTTCTAGATTTGTAGAAAGTGAATCGACTTGTTGTGGCATCGAATTAGAGGTACTTGGCATGGTTAAATCTTCATAAAGTTTAGAGAATGAGACTCCTTGCTTGAATTGTTGACAAGCACGGACTCGCTCTACCTCAACCATACAAGTAATAAGATCATGTCCTTTCGCACCACATCTACTACAAATCACCTCTTGCTCAATCATGGCATGAACTTGCTCATGCTCACCTGTAATTTATAGCGTCTCCAAATTGTCATATTTCTCATCAAAAATTTCCACCCCAGCTACAAAAGAGTCACCAGCTCTTTCATTCACCCGTCTGTCTTCCCAGGGATTTCCATATTCAGCTACATGAATGGCCATATCTTCAATAAGATGCCATTCCTTATCATTTTCAACATTTTCCTGGAACCTCCCTTCTGCTGCTTTATCCAATATGGCTCTTTGATCAGCATATAACCCATTGTAAAATTGGGTGCATAAGAACCAACATTGAAAACCATGATGAGGTACAGAACGAATACGTTTCTTGAACCTAGTCCAAGTTCCATTCAGATCTTCAGTAGGCAATTGTGTGAATGCAGTGATTTGACCTCTCAACGCATTAGTGCGCCGTGGTGGAAAATACCTTCTATAGAAGGCCAAGGCCAGGGGATTCATGTCAGTAACACCGGCAGCTTCCCTATCCAGATCTCTCAACCATTCTCGGGCCTTATCCGTCAAAGAAAAAGGAAAAAGGACCACCTTGACCCTATCCTGTGTCACCCCAGCAGCTAAAGGAATGGTAGAACAATACTCCGTAAACAACTCTATATGCCTACACGGGTCCTCGCCAGGTACCCCCTTGAAGATATTTCTCTCAACCAATTGTATGTAGGATGGATGAATCCCAATAGTGCCTGCATCTGTAGTAGGAAGTAGGAAACCTTTAGGCAGAGAATCCATCGTAGGCTCTGAGTCACAGAGAGCCTTATCTATCACTTCATTCCCTATTGTACAGTAATAGAGAAACTACCCGGGTCTTTCATTTTAGGTGGAGCTTTGTTAAGAATTAAATTACTAGAATCTTCCATAAATGCAACAGTCTCGAATTCACTAAGCTCTCTCTTACGCGTCAAAATATCTTTCATAAATTTTGCATAAGAAGGTACCTGGGTAATTAGCTCGGTAAAAGGAACGGTCACCTAAAGATTCTTGACCACATCCACAAATTTACCGTACTGTCGCTCGATCGTAGCATCTTTCAGACGTCCCGGATAAGGAATTTCGGTAACAATAAGTGGATCTGCGACTTTCTCTTTACCTTTGTCTAAACGTGGCATCACTCGACACAACAATGGGTTTAGGCTTTGAAACAGCTGCGACACTGTTACTTGTACTCGATCGAGTACAATTTCTACTCGATCAAGAGTTTTCTTCAGGTGAATCACTCGATTGAGGAATGCATACCTCTCAATCGAGAACATCAAATTGGGCACTATTCGATCGAAAGGCTCGGTTACTCGATCGAGTATTTTCGGAGGGCAAACCACTCGATCGAGAAAGAGAATCACTCGATCGAGTAGATGGACGATGCTCAGCAGGGACAACTTCAATTAATTCCTCCAAAACAGTTTCTGGAATTTCGTTAACAATTATATCATCATTTGCCGGCATTTTCGGTCCATCGTATGTAAGACCACTTCAAAGATTGATTGCATTTATCAGATCACAATGAGGTGGCAGATTCACTTGATTTACTTGCTCGGATATAAGTTGCGCGACTTGGTCTGGCAACTTTTCTATAAAATTTTCAGTTTTGTCCGACTTTCTTTCAAGTTGAAGTGCTAAGGATAGCACCAAGGACTTCAACTCCGCAATTTCTAGATTTGTAGAAAGTGAATCGACTTGTTGTGGCATCGAATTAGAGGTACTTGGCATGGTTAGATCTTCATAAAGTTTAGAGAATGAGACTCCTTGCTTGAATTGTTGATAAGCACGGACTCGCTCTACCTCAACCATACAAGTAATAAGATCATGTCCTTCCGCACCACATCTACTACAAATCACCTCTTGCCCAATCATGGCATGAACTTGCTCATGCTCACCTGTAATTTATAGCGTCTCCAAATTGTCATACTTCTCATCAAAAATTTCCACCCCAGCTACAAAAGAGTCACCAGCTCTTTCATTCACCCGTCTGTCTTCCCAGGGATTTCCATATTCAGCTACATGAATGGCCATATCTTCAATAAGATGCCATTCCTTATCATCTTCAACATTTTCCTGGAACCTCCCTTCTGCTGCTTTATCCAATATGGCACTTTGATCAGCATACAACCCATTGTAAAATTGGGTGCATAAGAACCAACATTGAAAACCATGATGAGGTACAGAACGAATACGTTTCTTGAACCTAGTCCAAGTTCCATTCAGATCTTCAGTAGGCAATTGTGTGAATGCAGTGATTTGACCTCTCAACGCATTAGTGCGCCGTGGTGGAAAATACCTTCTATAGAAGGCCAAGGCCAGGGGATTCAAGTCAGTAACACCGGCAGCTTCCCTATCCAGATCGCTCAACCATTCTCGGGCCTCATCCGTCAAAGAAAAAGGAAAAATGACCCCCTTGACCCTATCTCGTGTCACCCCAGCAGCTAAAGGAATGGTAGAACAATACTCCGTAAACAACTCTATATGCCTACACGGGTCCTCGCCAGGTACCCCCTTGAAGAGATTTCTCTCAACCAATTGTATGTAGGATGGATGAATCCCAATGGTGCCTGCATCTGTAGTAGGAAGTAGGAAACCTTTAGGCAGAGAATCCATCGTAGGTTCTGAGTGACTGGCGCTGTTCGATATTTTAGCAAACAGAGTTGAAAGGATAGTAGGTATGACAATGTCCTCTTCTAGGACATATTTCCTGTAGCACTAATAATGCACTAGAGGAAAAAAAATAAGAGATCAGTCTCAAGGAATAAATTCCTTGGGATGAGAAACAAACTAAAAAAACAACAAAATTGCGCCACCTCCCCAGCAACGGCGCCAAAATTTGACACGGCTGTCGCAACCCTATCAAAATAAAACCAACTTGCTCAACTAATAAATATAATAGAGGTAAGTTGGGTATCGTATCCACAGGGAGATGGGAAAATGTATGCTAAGCTAAGTCCGTCCGCGTAACCAATTCTTGGGGGTTTTAATGGTTTATTCTAAACTACGAAGATTAAAAGAGAAAGAGAACAAGAGAAATCAATAGATAGAGAGAAGCAACTAGGATAGTTGGTTAACCATGGTTCTCTAGGAGTCTAGTCTAGGGTCATAGGTCAATACAAATTCGGTCTGCAGGGTAGTAAAAAGGTCCTTTCAGTCCGCTATTCGCCCTAAAGCATTACTAACTTAGCTTTCACCCTCATTAGAATGCACTATTGTTCACTGCAGGTCTTACCCCTTCCAATCTTTCGATCCAAGTCAAGGTGTACCAAAGTTAATCATCTAAATGCGTTGACTCAAGCAGATAGTTACAGTTAATTATAGTTATTAACAACACAGATCTAATTTGTACTGAACCCTAATCACCTATTCATCACTCCCTAATTACCATGGCTCCCTTATGTCTTTGCATAGAGGGATTAGCTATGCATGATAGATATTGAAGAATTAATTATAAACAAAACAAATAAATTAAGGATAACAATCAATTAGATAAGAGAACGAGAAATCTATAGAAAAGATAAGAACAAGAATAAAATTGCAATCAATATTCATTAAGATGAAGATTAGAAAGTACCGAATACAAGAGAGTGGCAATGGTGTAATTAGGTCTAGAAAGTAAAGTTCTAAGGGAAATGATGAGGAAGAAGAGAAGAGGAGAAGAGAGTGCCTATGACTACCGTCATATGCCTATATATTCCTAATTACAAAAGAATTATCCGAAAACTAACTAAAATCCGCGTATAAGACTAATCTTCTCGATCGAGCAGAATAAAACTACTCGATCGAGGAAAAAAAATTAGCAAACCTCTCGATCGAGTAACACGAGTATTCGATCGAGGACTTCAACAATCAACTATCTCGATCGAGTGAAGGGAGGACTCGATCAAGGAATTTCAGCAACATAAAACATTCGATCGACTAGTTTCAGCAGCCAACTTGGTCGATCGAGCTATATTAGCATGTGTGAACTCTTGAACACCTTCCGAGGCCACTTCACCCATCTTTAAGTGATAGATTCTAAGCTCCGATCCCTCTTTGCTCAAAATGCATGCAAATAGGGCAAGGCATGTCTTTTCCAGATGGGTGTACTTTGTTTCGTATTCGATGAACTTTTTGCTGATGTAGTAGATGGCTCCTTCTTCGCCATCGACTGTTTGTGCTAGCATTACTCCCTTGGTTGTGTCGGTGACAGTCAGGTATAGGGATAAGGGAAATCCCTGCTGAGGTGGCATAACGACAGAAGGCTTGGATAGCGTTTCCTTTATCCTGCCGAAAGCCTTTTGACAATCATCATCCCAATCGGTGTGATCGGAGTCACGAAGTTTCTTGAAGATAGGTTCACAGATCATAGTGAGTTTGGCTATGAAATGGCTGATGTATTGGACATGACCGAGAAATCCCCGTTTTTAGGCCGAGGCATTTGTTGGAGAGCTTTGATTTTGGTGGGATCAATTTCAATGCCTCTTTTGCTGACGACGTGTCCCAAGAGTTTTCCAGAGGTGACCCAAAATGCACACTTCTGAGGATTTAGTCTCATGTTGTATTTTCGAAGGGCGCTGATGTGGCCATCTCATTCTTTTGATTTAACGATCATGTCATCGATATATACCTCCACTTCCTTGTGCATCATGCGTATAGGAGAGTGGTCGCGGTTCTTTGATAGGTTGCTTCGACGTTAAATTAGGCCGAAGAGCATGACAATATAGCAATATGTACCCTACTGCGTACTGAATGGAGTTTTGTGCATGTCTTCCTCAGCCATTTTGATCTGGTTGTACCCAGCACATCTGTCCATGAATGATAATAGGGCATGCTCGGTGGTGTTGTCTACCAACATGTCAACATGTGGTAGAGGGAAGTCGTCTTTTGGACTTGCTTTGTTTAGGTCTCTAAAGTCAATGCAAACAAGAATTCTCCCGTCTTTCTTGGGTACGGGGAATATGTTACCCACCGAGTCAGAATATTCAGAAACTTTTATGAATCCGGGTTTAAATTGCTTGTCTATCTCTTCCTTGATTTTCAGGGTCCCATTGAGGGTTTAGCTCCGGGCTTAATGGGTATCCTGTGCTCTGCAATCTCTCTGTCGATCCCAGGCATGTACTTGTAGGACCATGCGAATACGTCCTTGTACTCGGGCAAAAGGTCGATGAATTGCTGTCTTTCCGAGGGGTCATGGGTGGTCCTTATCTTAAGTTATTGAGGTGTATTGTTGGTCCCTATGTTGATGGGTTCTATCTCCTCAATAATGGGTGTTATATGTTCGTGTTTGCCGAGTTCTTTAGCTAGGTGAGGTGGGTAGTCACTCAAGTCAAATTCCTTATATTCGTTCAGAATTGCAATTTAGTTAAATTGAGACGAGTCGTAAGCAAACATAGCATTCATTAAGTCGGCCTATGCAAAAAGCTCGGATAGGCCAGACATCTCAGGAGCAATCAGAGGCGACGCAGTAGAGGAGGTGGCCCCTAGAACAAGCTCCAGGTTGCTACCTTCTGCGGGAGTAGGGGTTACTTTAGTTCACTCAGCCTTTGAGGCAGCCACAACCTTGTGATAAAATAGCGGAAAAGGGACTTTGACAGGGGCATCGGGAGCTTTAGGACCTAAGACAGACTCTAACTCAGACTTGTCTTGAGACTCAGACTCGGATCCAGACTCGTCTTCACCTCCCTCTTTGAATATGGGGCCTTTTCCAGTTGTGATCTTGAGAATGAGGCCTTGATGATCGATCCACTTGACAGTCTGTTAGAGCAATGTTTATGATGTCCTCGTAGTTGAGGTGCTTAATGCTATCTTCTCCAAAAAGGAGGCTCACAGCCTACCTGTTTAGGCAAGGGGTCTATTCATACTTGGTAGACGCAACTTTGGTGTTGTCGGGGATGAAATAGAAGTCTTGAAAGACCTCTACACCTGGGTGCTTGACCTTTGCTATGGGGTCATAGATCGGCTCAGGGAAGCCATTGTGAAGCTCAGACTCTCCCTCGAGGATGAAGTAGCCATTCAGGGTCAAGTGATAGGGGCGGAGGATAACTCCTTGCTTTTTGCACTTCCTTACTAGGAGACCCATCATCGGTTGGCCCATAGCCTTGCCCGAAGGGGATTTTGGGGGACCTTGGCCTGCTTCAGGGGAGGCTAGGTGCTTTTTAGCGGGTTAAGAGGCATGCTTGGGAAGTACCCCTGGCGCATCAGGATGCGGTTGATCGCGAGGTTCGAGAACGGGTCACAATCAACAGATGTTGTTTCATCAGTTAGGGCATTCACAGCTTGGAATACCCACATTTCGTTGTCGACCACTTCAATGATTTGAGAGGCTATCCCCTTTTTCATGACAGCCTTAATTGAGGATGCAGGACTTGTGATTTTTTTCCCATTGAAGGGGACTCTGATTTTCTGATGAAGGGTTGATATGACGGCCTTCGCAGCATAAATCAAGGGGCGTCCTAGAAGCAAATTAAATGATGCGTCAATGTCAAACAATTGGAAACTAGCTTGCCTCTCCAGGGGACCCGTTGCGATGGTCAGGGTGATCAGACCTGCGACCTTACGACGAGTGCCGTCGTAGGCATGAACTCCTTGATTGGTCGGGACCAGGTCAGCTTCCTCGATCCCCAGTCTATGAGCCGTTTTGAGGGGAATGACGTTGACTGCAGATTCGTCATCAACCAGGACCATGGGTACGGTCTTTTCCCGGCACTGCATGGTGATGTATAGGGCCAAATTGTGGTTGGCTCCGAAAGGAGGGATATCTTCGTCGGAGATGATGATTGGGTTGTTCAGGTTAGGGACATCCCTGGTCATATGGGCTACCACTTCTTCGGGTGAGGAGGTGGAAGGCACTGTCACTTTCCCCAAGGCTTGAAGTAAAGCCTACCGGTGCTCGAAGGATGTGGCCATTAGTTGCCAAATGGATATTTCGGCCTGGGCCTTCTAGAGTTGCTTTAGAATCGAGTTTTCGGGAACCCTTTCTTGAACGTCCACGTCCGGGACGATTTGGTCATTGATTGTTGTCGGATTATTTATTATGTTGTTTGGGTTCTAGTAACGGCGTCCAGATCGAGTAAGGTGATCAATCTCTTTGGCTTGTTTACCCTTTCCTGAGACATTGTAGACATCCTCTACGTCATCTCTCCATATACCATTGATTTCAGGGTTGCGAGGGTACCTTGGAGGGGTATTCCTCGGAGGATATTTTTTGTGAGGGACGTTTTTATGGCGGTAGTTTTTGTGAAGTTGATTATGGTTGGGTTGATTATTGTGGTTTATGTTGTGGGGTGCATGCTGGAATGGTCGCGGGAGTAGTCCCTTCTGGAATTGGGTGTTTTTGGTGTTTGGAGGACCCTCCCTTAGGCGTGGTGCCGGTGTTGGAGTGTTGAAAATTAGTCGGTGGTAAGCATCCTCGAGTCGGGTGATCCTTTCCGAGAGACTGGCTATGGCTTCTTCAACTTGCCGAAACATGGTGAGCATGGTCGCGGCACTAAATACAAACTTCCCGTCCGGGATGTCCTTTTCCAGGGCATTGGCCACGTCCTCAATAGGCAGGATGAGATGCGAGCAATCCAGAGTTGACTCGTCATCTGAGATGGCGTGCATTCCCAAACGGTTTGTTTTGTTGTTTGGTTTTGATGGCGGAGGTAAGGGTAGTTCTCCTTTCTCATATCCTGGATGGTGTGCTTCAGATTGAAGCAAGTTTCCATGTCATGGCCTTTGCCTTGGTGATATTGGCAATAGGCATAAGGATTCCAAAAGCAGGTTTCCCTTGCTTCAGGCGGGTCCGGAGTGGGCCCGATTGGTTTCAGTTTCCCTTGGTCCATGATCCTTTTTAGGGAGCTAGCGTAGGTTTATCCCATGTTGGTGAATGACCTTTGGGGAAGTTCAGCTTTCTTTGTAGTTGGCTCGAGGAGGTTGATCTCGTCAATCTTGTTTGTTTGACCGTAGAGGCGGGATCCAATTGATGTACACCCCTGATAGCCTCAACCCATGGTCTTGGCTAGAATGCCCTTGTGTAGGTCATCTTCGATACGGGTCCCAAGGATCTGCAGATCCTGGAAGGTTTTCATGTTCTGATACCTTAGCAAAATGGCATAAATTGGAAGGAGGTTGTTGACAAATTTCTGCGCCAAGGTTGATTCACTCGGTTTGTTGACCAACTGGGGGCTCACTCTACTCCAACAGGTTAGGAATTCGGTGAATCCTTCTTTGTCATTTTGGGTTAGGACGTCAAGGGTGCGGGTGTTGGCTAGGATTTCGACGTTGTCAGCGTATTGTTTAGCAAATTCAACGGCGACTTCGTCCCAAGTGGTAATGCTATTTGGGTCGAGGGAATAGTACCAATGACGGGGAATAGGTTCCTCGGACGATGAAAAGATCCAGTTAAAGAGCTATTGTTGGACCCCTTTGATAGACATGTAATTCTTGAAGGCCCGAATATGATTGAGTGGGTCCTCCAGTCCTTTGAACTTAGGCACATAGGTCAAGGTAAAGTTGTTAGGAAATTGATCCGCGATGGGTTCGAACCTTCGATTGTTATCAAAGTGCATGTTGTTTCCATGGGCCAAGAGTTGCTCTTCCAAGAGCTTAAGCTTTTTCTCAGTTTCGGTTAAAGGCGGAGTGTTATGTTCCCCGGTTTCCTTGTTTTCCAGAGTGCCGATACGGGTCTCGACACCGTCTAGAGTGAACTTAAGGGCTGTGAACAGCCTGGCTAATTGAGCAGTTGTGAGATCTCTGTTTTCATAGTTGTTATTTTTGGACGAAGCTAAAGATGGGGCCATGGTTTTGAGGCAGAAAATGGCTCACGTTACATCCCAATCTGACACGGTTTAATGATTAAACAAAGACAGCACAAAGGACGGAAAAACACTTTTGACCCAACGAGACGAGGGTAACCGTGTGTGGTGCCTTGGTGCTAACTCGATTGATGGTGCGATAGTGTTGGCTAGACTTAGACTCGCGTTCAACGTAATGGAGTGACGCCGTTGAACGAGTATTGAGGTGAGATGACTCATAAGTAGAGACCCATAAGTACATTTGCTTTGACTCGGTAGTCATGAGGCAAAATTGGATTGGTGGACTGAAATTTTCGAAAATAGAAATTTTCAAAAAGATTCATTTGTTATTTTATGGACGGCTTTCGAAGAGTAGGGATCTTTAAAAATTCGGCCAATTAAAAAGGGTTGTCTTAGGTTTGTTTTCAAAACACAGTTTGAGTTAACGTTGTGGGGGCTTTGCAAATAATGTTTTGTTTCCGGGGACGATTTTTGAAATTCAAAATCGTGCGTTTTGAATTTCGAGATTTACAAGGTTTGAAATTGTTGCGGTCTCGAGAACGGTGTGTTGTCCTCAGGATATGAAAAGCCTCGAAAAAGGTGTTTCATTTAAGGGTTTTTGAAGGGTCCATTATGTCGGCGCAAAAGTCCAATATGTCGGCGCGAAAGGGTTTAAAATCTGTGCTTTGAAATTGCCATTATAACGACGCGAAAAGGTGTTTTTGAAACGGTTGTGAATACCGGTTTGGAAAGTCGTCATTACGACGGCGTAAAAAGGTGCTTTTGTTGAAACGGTTGTAAAAAAAACCGGGTTTAAAAATGGCCATTATGACGGTGCAAAAAGGTGCTTTTGTAACGGTTGTGAAAACCGGGTTTTGAAAATCGTCATTACGACGGCATAAAAAAATGTGCTTTTGAAACGGTTGTGAAAATCGGATTGAACACGTCATTACGACGGCATAAAAAGGTGCTTTTGAAACGGTTGTGAAAACCGGTTTTGAAAATCGTCATTACGACGGCATAAAAGGGTGCTTTTTAAACAGTTGTGAAAACCGGTTTTGAAAATCGTCATTACGACGGCATAAAATGGTGCTTTTGAAACGGTTGTAAAAACTGATTTAAAAAAAATCGTCATTACGACGGCATAAAAAGGTGTGAAACGGTCGGTGAAGGACCGAGGATTCAAATGGCCATTATGACGGCGTAAAAAAGTGTTTTAAAAGTTTGGAAATGACACGGAAGGACTTCTGATCACATAGCACATAAGCACTCACAGTTCATTATATTATGCATAATGCTAACACGGGTTTTGCCTTAAAAAGGGTGGTTACACACCAAGCGATCAATCCCTGATTTTCGAGAGGTATGCCAATCCAAACAAACTGTGTAAGGTTGATTACCTAGCCTCGTTCACGAAGTAAATGAATGCTCTTTGACGAAACATAAATGTGTAACGCCAATGGTATGCTTGATGCAATCGGGATTCGAAATGCGGGGATGAGAAAACTCACGCCGACGGGACGAGCCAATTGGTCGGCAGAGGTTAGGTTATGGGCCCGGACAAGGAACCCGGCTTATGATCGTAATATCAATTAATGTATTTCAACCAAGACCTAGTTTGAGTCTCACAATTTAGAGATCGCAAAGACACAAGTGTCCTAGTTTTCCCAAGTTGAGTCGCCAATCTGTGGACGTGGGCCAACCCGCACGCCAAGCCAATTTGTGGACATGCGGCATTCGGAAAGCCACGCTTGGCGGCGTAATAAATGCTTTCGACCGATTCGCTTAAGATCGGCCGTTTTCGTCTCGGTGAGGGTCAGGAAATGAAGCACGGATGTTCGGAGTCGCCATCAAGCAATTATGGGATGGCTGGAAACCATTCGATTCCACCTTATACCTAGGTCGATCAAGGCAAAAAATGGTGCTTGACATAGATACTAAAGATAAGGAATTGACCCTCTATATCATCCTATCGCTAGAATGACTCTCGTTCGCCCTGGATAAGGTCGTCCACTATCCAAAGTTTCTGAGTAAGAGGTGAGGCTACGTATTGGGTAGCCTTTTAATCAGACACCCAATCCTGCCCGCGGTAGCGGCCTCTACTGATCGATCTTGGTTGGTTAAATACAAAACTTGATAAAACGACTAAATGTATGATGGCGCATCCACAAGTTTAAACGTGACAAGTGAAATTTTCTATTTTCTATGTCGGTTGTTTATCCAAGTATCAAGTAATTGATGTCAAGTTGGGTTTAGTGTTTATTTGCATGCAAGACGAAATTAAACATCCATTTACCGAGTTAGGTTTATGGTGCATAACGTGATTCATTTGTCTTAGAAAAATGTTTTGTTAAAACAAAGTGTAAAATTCGGACTCATCAATCTGATCCATCCTATATTCGGGTTAACTGAGGTCAGGATCGTCCTGGACGAGTGCTGGAAAGGAAATAAGAACATCATCAGGCAGTCTATTTGGGCGCGGGCCATAGGGCGATGCAAGGGAGCCTTTTTCAGAGTTGAAAACTTGAAATCAGAAGGTCTGTTTAGGTACGAGTCAGGCGACAACCTAAAGGGTGTCTCTTGGCTATTTCAATTACTTATGAAATTGTTTGTAAAAAATCGTTTGTAAAAGGGATTCAAAACCCATTTTGTTGAAAAGGTTGTTAAGACCGCTTTTGTGCTAATATGAAGAACGGGACTCGAAATAGTTATCAAGCTTGACATGAATAGTTTTGTAAGAAGAAATGAGCGGGATTGGGCTACTGTACATTTTTATACATTGCATTCATAACTATGCTATGGCAAGTCGGGTCACCAGAAATGGGTACTTTTTCTACCTGGTTAACTTTAGTAACTTGGGGGTTTAAGTGAATAGCTTACTTTAGATGCCTTTACCCCCAACCCTCTAACAAACAGAGAAATTCTCCTTTCCAAAGGATTTGGCGCACAACCCACTTTCTCAAACTTTCAAAATTCAACAAATAAGCAGTTGTTTATATGAACTCGATCAATCAAGCAAAGAACATACTAACAGCATAACAAATTAACGATTCCATAAAATTCGAAATGTACAAAATTCAATCTAAATCATCATTAAGTATAAACTGGACAGAGAGCAAATTAGTACTCGCTCGTCTCGTTCATTTATTTACGTTTTGTATTCTTTGTAAAGAGTATTTTAAACATATATATACAAATGATTGAGATGAAGCGAGTAAAAGGTAAACAAAGGACTAAGACGGAGGGAATGTCCCTCCACCCCTAGTTTTGTTCGAAAATTCACCCTTTGTTACTTATGCTCTTAAACAAATGCTTGTTAAACCGATTCAAAGCAACAAATTGAGCTTTATAGTTGAGTCAGTACCATTGATTAATGTCGTTGAACAACCTGTAGAAATAAGAAATATGAATTGATTCAGTTTAAAATACCACTGATTAATTGCTCTGAATCAATTTAATTTGAATTGAGTCAGTACAACTGATTAATGTTGTTGAATCAGTATAATAGAAATAAGTGATGAACAGCTACAATATATATCAAATATGAATGAAAATACCTTAGTCTATAGGCTACATTAATTAGCTTCAAAATTTTAAAATTAGAATGAATGAAGATACTGTATAAACCAAATTACTGCTTAAATACACATCTCCTCTTGAGCTTTTGTAGGCGCCATCAAAGCCAAAACAACAATCTGTCTTTGTTCAATTTCAACAATCCATTTTTGCTAATATTAGGTATGGACAATCAAAGTGGCAGTAATAATGACGAGATACATGATGAGAGGATCGAGACAGAACCTTTTTCAGGGGATGATAATGATTAGGAGTATAATTTTGAGGATATTGGTCTATTTGATGATGAGGAACTTATACTTCATCATGATGGCCTGGTAATTTCTATGCATATTGGAACCGCTACAGTGAGGAGGATCCTAGTAGATGGAGGCAGCTCAGTGAACCTGATTATGCTTGATGTACTGAAAGCCATGAATATTGGTGAAGATCAAATCACCAAGAAATCCAGCGTTTTGGTAAGGTTTAGTGGAGAAACCAAAAACACATTGGGAGAAATTCATCTCCCAACCTATGTTGAAGGAGTCTCATCCTATGAGAAATTTTGAGTCCTGGATTGCTTGTCATCCTACAATGCAATTATGGGCAGACCATGGATCCATAATATCAAGGCTGTACCATCAACCTATCATCAGTGCATCAAGGTTCTAGTAGACTAGGGCATAGCAAGCAAAAATATTTGATATGAACTAATTATGTTAAGTTCATTGCTTTGTAGTTAAACAAAGTTCATCATCGTACTCGGATTAAACCGACATGGTATGTAAAACCAAGGGTGATTATGCATTTATGACTAATATGGATGTTTTGCAAATGTAAACAAATGAATAAAAGGCTTTAAAATACTCTTTAAAATGTAATATACCAAATATTATCAACGAAACACGGATTAAACCGTCATGGTATAAAGAACCAAGGGTGAATATAGTTTACGGTTAAAAATGCTTGTTGTGAAAATGGTTTGAAATATTTGAAATGGTAAAAATCGATTACAAATAATAAATGAAAATAGAGGAAATAATGAACTCAAACACATTTGAGTTCTGGCCACGGAAGCCAGAAGAGGCGCGAGCCACCTAGTTGTGACTATGAGCTTATGCCTGAGATCAAAACTCAGTTTTGGCCCAACCAATCCGTATTTTGAACCATGTTATGCATGTTTTAGCATGTTAAAGTCACAAAAACAGATAAAAGAACATGAAAGAAGAGGATTAATTGCACCCTCATTCTTACATGCTAGGTTGCTTAACGAGAAATCGACAAAGTGTAAAAATATGTTGAGTCGGAAAACTCGATTTAAAACCGTTTTTGTAAAGTAAGTGTAGATACCCAGTATCTGTTGAATCCACAACAAACACCCGATGATTATCGGACTACAACATGCTTAAGAATCGCTATGTTTAATCGACAGTTTGTATAACTATAATCGGAAAACTCAAAACGATTTCAAAAAAAAACATATTCAAAACTGTTCAAAAGTACCTGGAGTGTTTCATGCACAATGACGAGGTCACAGTGACACTAACTAGAGTCAAAACTGACACCGGACCAAAAACCGACTCAAAATTCAAATCCCGACTCAAACAATGAGTCAAACCGAGTTAAACACAAAAAACAAACATCACAAAGCTTCCATGTTAAGTATACCTGGTATACTTGATGGTCAAGTACAACAATCATGCCATCCAAAACCTAGGATAGAACAAATCATTATTTCAAATTCCTGATAGTGACAAGACAGCTCGAAGACCGGCGAAATGGCTCGCGCCTCTTCGAGTAGCCCAGGTGGCCACGTCGCTCAAAACACACATAGCCACACAATCCTCTATAAATACCCCTCAAATGCCACCATTTGAAGGTACGCGAGTGTGCGCCCCCTCATTTCTCCCTTAAAATTCAAGACTTGACTTCTCAAGTCACAAACCGACACATGTTTTCAACCAACCGATCGAAAATACG
This sequence comes from Silene latifolia, assembly GCF_048544455.1. Taxonomy (NCBI): domain Eukaryota; kingdom Viridiplantae; phylum Streptophyta; class Magnoliopsida; order Caryophyllales; family Caryophyllaceae; genus Silene; species Silene latifolia. The sequence continues at coordinate 92,108,683 of NC_133538.1, read as the reverse complement.
AGCCATACACATTGTTTGGTACCGTCATCGTGCATTAAATGTAACACCCCAACTATCCGGCCAAGATAATTGGAACGTTACCATCTCGGTTTCCCGAGGTAGTGTTTCAAAACTCCATTAAAGAACATTTTATAAATGTAAGGTTTAATGAATTACATAAACGTAAACAAATGAATAAATAAAATACAACTCGTGACATCTATTCTCTTCTAGCGAACTAGACTCGTCTCGTGATATCATCAAGCTCGTCCCATCTCCCGCGTACTATCCAAACAACCTGAACATAACCTGCTCCTCATATGACCAAATGATATCATATGGATCGACACAGGCCACTCCATAAGAGACATGTGACAATGCACAGACACAACAAACGTCAGTTTCATTAAATAAATAAAGTGTGACTCGACACGAGTGTGAACATGCGACATGACTATGATATGAATGAACCAACATCAACAATCATCATCACAGTACCGGGACACGCCCTGACATAGCGACAACCGCACTGGTACCGGAACACGCCCAAACATACCGATAACCACAAACGGGTACCGGGACACGCCCAGACGTACCGGGTCCGGAAGACAACCTGATCCCCTTCCAGACGTCGTGTCTCAACCACACGAGTCCCTCCAAACTCAAGTCATTAATGTGCACATCCCTCTTGGAGTGGGAAAGCGCCAAGAGGCGACCCAAGCGGAAGACGGTCTCCCAACCGCCTTCCGTCTCCAAAAAAATCAATAACAACAATCCTCCAACACATGTAAAATCATAACATACAACGGACAACATATGCCAAATACGTCACAAATACCAGTTCCTCAAATATCCCGACTCCTCGAGTCGTCATGACCAACAACATGAAATGCGACTCACTTAATGCAATTAAAGATAAAAGACTCATTTAATAAATAAAGACAACAATGAAAACTGAGTAGGATAAATCTACCTCACAGCAAATCCGCATAAGCAAACCGTCACACAAGCTAGGTCCGTCTCGTAAAACCGTCTCACAAAAAACATTTCCTAAAATACGATAACAATACAAATACGTATAAATATACTCATCTAATCATACAAATACATATACAAATACGTATGAATATACTAATCTAATACATGTACAAATACGTATAATATATTAATATATTTATACTAATACGTATAAATATACTAATACATTATACAAATACGTATGCGACTAACTAAACCAAATAAACCCGTCTTACTATACAAACCCCGACTCAAAACTCCAAACCACCACTACCACCGCTGCCACCGTGAGCCACCACCACCAGCCATGGTGGCCACGGCCATCAGCAGTCCACGACCCTACCGTCAACCCCTACCGCGACACCAATAACCCCACCCGCAACAACAACACACACACACCACACACCTACATAAACCACCACCACCGTAGCCGCCACCACTACCACTGTGCCGGCCTGACCATGGTGGGTCCAAGGGTGGCCACCATGCCTGCAGCCACCACCCACAACAGCGGCAACAACCGCAACAACAACCGCGACAACAACAACCATAACCAACCAGACATCCCTCTTTCTCTCCCCTTTCCCGCCACCTACAACCACCCTCACCACCACCCAGAACCACCACTCGACTCCTCTCACCGCCCTCGACCTAGATCTGTCCATACCCAGACTCAAACTAACCCACAATCCCTTCGAAAACGAAGCCCTAAACCGGGTCACCAAACACCCCCCAAAATCCCTTTTTAAACTCGGTCAAACCCATAAATGGCTGGTCAACGGCGGTCAAATGGGTGACAAGGACGGGTCATAGGTGGGTCCAGGTTGGGATGAGTTATTGGTATGAATAAAATAATATAAAAGCTAGTATAAGATGGTTTCTCTTACGATCTTGAGGCGAAGTGACAGAATCTCCTTTTCCTCTCTTTCTCTCTTCTCCCTTATCTTTTGTGGATTATGGTGGATTGTGTTAGGATAGGGTTGGGTGGATAAGGTATGAGGGAGTATATATGTGGGGTGAGTGTAGTGTAGGTGTGTGTATAAATACATGTATATTATATTATTATTATTATTCCGTCTCAACATAACCCGTATAATTATAATAAAATATTATTATTATATAATTATTAAATACGGAGTATTACAATCTTCCCCCCTTAAAAAGAACTTCTGCCCCGAAGTTCACCTCACTCTCTCATTTCCTCAAATTTCATGCATTCTCTCGCACCTCACATGTTTATCAACCGAATACGCTCTTTCTAACCATCACACTCATCCCAAAGTTCTTCACTCAATTCTCACTACTTTCTCACATATTCCGTACTTTCTCTTTCCTAAACTTCCGAATTGTTACATTCACTCCCCCTAAAAGAGAACTTCGTCCCGAAGTTCAACTATCAACCTCAAAATACGGTCTCATACTCTCAAGACTAAATTCCCAAAATGATCATGTTCTAGGTTCACCACTCTCTCCTACATATTGCAATTCCATATATAAATCAGATATGGTCCCAATGCCATTGATGTAACCCTACTCTACGAGCCTCCCAAACGTCAAGGTACAAGGTCCCGCCCACGGTTTGAAACCCTAATCCCATAACAACACCCAACTCAATTGGTTCTAAGTCTACGCATAAGTCCCGGGGTATGACTCGATTATTACTACACACATATAACACGTCTAGTCTTATACATGCACACGTATGCAAATCAAATCATAAACATGCAGACTATATGAATCAACCAAATTATGCAACGTCACTCGTCATGTGACTCAGCCATGCTCAATGGTGTGGTTAAAAACTCGTCGTCAAAAGCTACCAACCAAAACAATATTTATAACTTCACAAACTACTCTTAGTAAATAGGTAAGTAAAGGTCGGATCCCAAGGGACGGGTATTGATGTAAGATTTTGAATTGTAAGTAGCTATGTCTTAGGGTGTCAGAAATTGGGTTGAGATGAGATGTGGTCTAAACTAATCAACAAGATGAATGTAAATTAAGTAAAGCAAATAAAAGGGTTGTAAACAATTGATTAAAAGCACTAGGGTGTCATGGATTCATAGGGGATTCATGGAAAATAGATTATACAAACATGTTCTCAAATAGATGCAAGCACTTATTGTTACGATGGGATCGAGTTAGTGTATATCTTACAATCCCTAGGAAGATTTAGGTCCCGGAGTCGAGTCGTCTAGACTGTACAACATCTACAAGTCGACTTAGTCTCCTCCTATTCAACTCTATGCGTGGTCTAATGAGGCTCAAGATGGTTTATGTCTTACAAGCCTCATTAAAAAAATAAGAGATGGGTAAAAAATGCAAGGATTCATCGGCTCGCATTTCTTCAAACATCACATGTGCATAAGTTGAAATCATAACAAGCAAGCAAATTAATTATGAAAACATATTAGATTAAGCATAGATCAATTCCCATGTTTGTTTTCCCCACATTCCCCATTAACTCTAGCTAAAGGACTACTCACTCATGATCAAGTTTAGCATGCTAATAAGGTTGTCAATCATACTAACAAACAAAACATGATGAATAAATGATATGATTAGCAATAATTAAACAAGGGTAAAAAGGAATTATACCTATGGAGATGATCCAAATAATAAAGAAAAGAATAATAGAAGTACTTGATGATTGATGGAAGGTTGTCGATACTCTAATAAACCCCAATACACTTCTAATTACCCAAATAAAACTAAGAACAATTGAGAAATTAAGGAAAGATTAAGATGTAATTAATATTGAAAATTGTATTACAACTAAATTAAGAGATGATTCAAACTTGATTAAGAGTTGATTAAGAATTGATTAAAACTTGATGATAATCTTGGTAGTACAATGGGGTATTTATACTAAAATTAAGTACAAGGATTAGGGTTACTAAGGGGTTAAATGACTATTAAGACCCTAAGAGAAGCTTGAGGAATTGCAACTCCCGAGGGACATGCGCGGATCATGCTTGCAACTCCCACCAGGATTCGCTCATCCTCACCTGAAGCATGGCATGTCCTATAAGAAGATCTGCTCGGGCTGGCAGTCGGGATGCCCGGATCGTGCTCTGGTACGCTAAGATCATGCTGAGGGATGCTCGGATTGTTGTTCTGATCTACTCGTCCTGAGCTCGGGCCGCTCGGATTGTGGCACATAATTCTTTTCTTTTTTGGCTCCTTATCAATCTGTGGGGATTGTGTTGGGGATACAAGGATCTTTTCATCATTGCCCATTTATTTGCTTAGGCCTCTAGTATCGGTCTCCTGTTCGATGCTTGGTCATTAGATGCAATCCATTTCGCTCCATAAATGCAACGTTAGCGATCCTCTCCTACAAAGGACAAAAGACCTTAGAGAATATGCAAAATGGGAAACTAAAGATAAGAAATGGCCCTAATATATGTTAGAAAGCAGGGAACGAGGTTATTTCGGGGACTAAATGTGCTCAAATATGAGTCACATCAAACATCCCCAAACCAAACCTTTGCACGTCCCGAGTAAAGAGGTGACTAAAACTATGACCTTTATTTGAACTAAGCTACTAACATAGCCGATATGAGACAGTTAGCAGGTCTCACTCCGCCCCTTCAACTCACAACAAGACATCCATGAGGTAAGATGGCTTCTTGCAAGGCATGGTGGGACTTGCCAAAATGGCGATACATCCAATCATTAAGCACACAAAAGAAGGTAATGGATGCATCTACAAAAGGATATTCACTTTCCTCATCAAGTGGCAGAAATTATCTAGAAGGGAAGCAATCTAAGGGTACACACTCCATTATAGATATGGTTTCTTCAAGTTACTAAGCCTAGAAGGATACCAATAAATCACCTCCAAGTTGTGTCAAGCTAGGGTACCTTTGTCCTCAATTGCTAAATGCTTTTGTCAAGAGTAGACTCCCTATGATGTTCGAAACACTGTAGGATCGCGGAATTCCCACTCTTGCCTAAACAAGAAGAAGGGTCGTCCCGTCACTACCATGTACAAAAGTGGGTTCAATGGAAAAAGGGATCAATATGCTTTTGAGTTTCGTAGTGGAGCTTGCTTTTGGTTTTTTTATTCCCCCCAACTTCTTCTGGCATTTGACATATTTGAGAACAATTTTCTTTACCATTTCTTTGATGTTTGGCAATTTGATGCTTTACAATTTTCAACTTTTGCATTTTTTGAACATTTTCAAAGTCACCCCAATTTGTAACAATGGTGCTTTTATTTGAAGCATAAGAGTTCTTATTTTCAAATTCTTGTTTTTCATTTTGGTACTTGAACTCAAATTACGATTTTTGTACCCATTCCCTTTTTGTTGACAAAAATGATGATAGAAGTGGAAGATGGTTGCATGGTTTTAAGGGTCATCTTGGAATAAACGTGTTGGAGTATGTGACCTCAACAATAGTGCGATCACATAATTAAATCTCATAATAAGAATACGGAAGAGATGATAAATTATATAGTCAACTTATCAACATTAATCGGTGACGATTGGCTTCCTAGAGTTTGACGTTACTGTCGTAGGACGGTGGTGGTCAGTTGATCCCTTAAGGTCACACATATAGGACGATTCCCAATGTGAAAAGTTAATTAATTGTATATTGATAAGGATTAATTAAATCCTTAAATTGAACAAATTTATTTATAAGTGAGAATTATATATATTATTGTAATGTGATTAAATAAGATTCAATTTAGTAATTAATTTGTTATATTACTAAGATTGATAAATGTTTATGAAACGTTAGAGATAAGAGTAATTAGTTAGTTATAATTACAAGATGTTGTAGATTATATTAACTAGTCTTAATGTGCCCCATTTTATATACATGTAATTGTGAATTGCTTGTCAATTTCTTAAATATAATTCATTTATTGTAAAATTATATTTAATTAGTCAAATATGCATTAAAATTAATTAGGACATGTAACATGTTACATGACCTAACAAATTACATTTTACAATTGACAAAGTTAAAATGGAGGTCACCTAATGTGAGGTAAAATCGGTCAAAGGGGTGTGATGGTGGGTGTTGTTTTGTAAATTATTTTATTAATATACTTAAGGACATAATGATGTGTCTTTTGCATAAACAAGAACAACACCCTACCCTATACTATGATAAGATAAAAAGGGGTGTCTTGAGAAGAAAAATTGTCTCCCTATATACCATATGAAACCGGCACACTCCTCTCCCCTAATTAGATTGCGAGTTCTCTTTTTCATAATCCAAGGGTGTGCTTATCTCTCTTATTTTTCTCTTTTAATTCTCACATAAAATTGTTTTATGTATATTTTGTTCTAGATCTAATATACTCTCTAAAAATACTATAGTAGTAATGAAAATAATATTAGATCCAAATTTAAGGTTACTAATTCATTATACCTAGTTAGTATTTGAATTAGTGATGGGAATGTCTTAGGTGCAACTAAGAGGAGTGTCTCTATGCTTGAGACTTGAAGATCTTGGAGGATCATCCCATATTATTTGAGCTCAATAACAAGTGAAGGTAGGGGACCTTACTTGTGCCCACTTCGAACCATTTAACAATGTAAGGAACATTGTTTTCTTTTTTATTCCTTTTATTTTGTTATGCATGCAACTAGATCCACATAAATATAAATTATAAGTAATTTATAAAATGATTAGATGAGTCTAATATGGGTATATGAAACTAACAATTGGCATCAAGAGCTTTGGTGTTGCATGCATAATCAGTTTAGTTTTTCCGAGTTAAATATAACTTAATTAAAACTAGTTATTTTGTGATGTATGTGATAAAGCAACGAAATTATTTTGCATTTAATATATTATGGTTCTAAAACATATTTAGATCATTTTGATGATTTATGGATGATTATTGCTTATTTTAATGTTTTTTAGTGAAATAATTACATTTTATTGAGTAAAATTAACTTTTATTTACTAAAAACAGTTAAACTTCACTACTGGCCGTGATTTTTTAGTATGACCTCACATGAATATTTTATGTATTGTATGTAAAATTTCGTATTAATGTGATTAATATTTCATGATTTATGATTTTTATTTGATAAAAATGGCATAAATAGAGGTTAAATGACTAAAAATAGTTAAACTTTGAAACAGGCCACGAAATTTTAATATGATGTCACACGCATAATTTACAGATTGTATGTAAAATTTTAAATAAATGTGATTTATTATGCATGATTTATAATTTTAGTGGTTAAAATGATATAAATTGTGATTATTTTTAGCAAAAATAGCTAAAATGAATTTTATGGCATGAAATTTTTTCTAAATGTTGTATATTTGATATGAACATCAGATATAAAGTTGCATGATTAATTTTGATTGATTTGGTATGTTTATTGGTTTTTATGTGATAAAATCGATAAAAGGGCAACTTTATTAGTCATAAAAATAAATTCAAAATTTTTGGTTGATTATTGAGTTTTTGGAATATTGATAATATTCCAGTATTTACAAAATTGTGATTTCGAAATTTTTCAAATTTTTATGATCTATTGGGAATTATTTCATTATTGTTATGATTAAGAGAAGGTTAATAAGCAAAAATAGAAAACCGAGTTGAATTATAGTTAAAAATTGAGTGAAGACTAATTTTTGAGTTCTAAGAAGGTTAGGATAATTAACTTGGACTTAAATTTGATTTAAGTATTGATTTGTGATTTTAATAAGTTATTATCACGCATTTCCATAAAACCGGATTATATACGATATATGATTTAAGTAGGGCGATTTGGCACATTAATTTGGCACAATAATTTGGCATGTTAATCATATATTATAATGCTGCATATTTCCATGTTGAATGTCATTTTTATTTATATAATTTTGAATTATGTAATTTTATCTTAATATGGCCTTAGTTTTTGATTGGCATTACCCGTAATGAAAGGGAATATCGATTTGGTTGTAATTTTAATGTGATTTCGCATCACCGTTTTGTAATTTAATAGATTTAAATTTTTATTACAAATGTATAATAGGAATAGCCATGTATTTTTTTTATTATTTTGTAATTCCAGAGTTTCCTAAAGCCGGAGCCATTCAGAAAGGAGTTCTGGTCAAGACGGTGTTTTTCCTTGGGAGGCGTGTCACATGAAGTTCAAGGGACCAAAGGAGTTAGTTTCCGAATATGTAATAGATTATTTGATTTTCTATTTTAGGAAGGCCATACTAGGAAATTATTATTTACTTTGCATTTCTTTTAATATGTTGCATGCATTGCCAAATCGCCATAACAACACATGCATATCATATCGAGTAATCGACCGTGTCAATTATAATTATTGATAATTCAACTTTTAGCTCACTTTAAATTGACAGATAATAAATTGTCAAGATCTTTACTTTTAAAAGATTGAGACTTAGCCTTACCAAATAGTAGGAGCCCATGAATCTAAATTTCATATAGGTACAATACGGTATTGAAATATTATATCGGGGTGCTTGCTTTCACGTTGGGTGAGGGGGTAATAAATAGTTATTACACTTCGAAAATATGGTTGATCCTAACGAAGGTATTTTGCGACCGTAGCCGCAATAGGTTCGGGCTAAAGATGAACTTAACGTAAGTTCATCGACCGAGAGTTCTAAATGTAGAATCGGTTAAGAGGGTTAACCCACCAAGTTGTATTAATAAAGCTTGTAGAGGGACCGTTGTCCCACAATCGAGCTAGTATGAATTTGGATCTCGGAATCATTTATATAATTGAGTGAAGGTCATTATATAAATGCTAGAACATGATAAAATGATTTAGATATAACGTTGAATGTTTAATTTTCCCACTATTTCGTTGTTTTTTTAATGTTGTTCTATTTCATATCTGCTACTAATATGCGATATCATTCGATTGTAACACGAGTCTCCGCTAAACCACTATTGCTAGCGACAAATAATCTCTTTCTGATAATGAACCGTATCATAGGTTTTGGACTAGCGCCATAGGAATCGTTCTATTCCATAGAACTCCATAGGAGTTGTCCTATGTCATATAAGATTACCATCTTAAATTCCTAACATACCTATGTATGATTTCTTGTGAAGAAATATATTTAGAAGGTAATGATTAGTCAAAATATGTTTTGATAATTCTTCCATACATATGGTTCTAAAGTCCTATTGCTCAACCTAAACACTTCTCATCAAGCACTTAAGTTGTTAAGAACATGACAATGTTAAATTGGTAAATTAATTTGTTAGAAAATTTGATTGACCAAATATCACAATAGAGTTCATCCTTGTGAAGGATTAACTAGGAATTTACATGAAGATAAGTCTACATCAAGTATAAATTCTTAAAGTGAGTGGGAGCAATAAGAAGTAAAGTTCCTATTTTAATTGTTAAGGATAGAACTAGGCTCGGAAGAGAAGCTGTTAGACACTAAAATAGATACAAACCCCAATAACTAAAGATCAAGGATGTTGGTCGTGTGACTCCAACATATTCCTTCTTGAATATCTATGACATTGACATTGCATTCTTGCCAATTACCATATCATGAGTATTTGATACAAACTTACGGATTTCATCATATTTGGCATTATCGTGTGACGACAAGCATGAGTAAGTTCTGAAAATTGCATTAATGGTACTAGGGTAGTTATCATTTTATCCATGGACATATAAGTGTTATAATGTACTCATTTTAGTTTTGTATTTAGAAATGTACCTCAATAATCGTTATGATCTACACTAACTCTAAATAAGAATATAATTCAAGTTTTTGTATAAAACGCAAAGGCTTTCTCTATTATGCAATTAAAACAAGCGTCGTGCCCCTGTAACACCCCCATATACCTAGGAGCCTTAACCAGACCTTCCTTAGCATATAAAAGCATTACCATCTCGGTTGCCCGGGGTAAGTAATCATCAAAAGTCGATAAAAGAACAATTATAATTATATTACAAGTGTTACAAACAACTAACAAAATAAAGGTACAACTCGTCAGCTACACGTTATCTCTATCAGAACTCGTGACGACACACCACTGCCAGGACTCCAGCTATCAACCATATCAGCACCTGCTAAGACTGACTGCTCACCATAAGGGATCACGGCAGACACATAAACAAAGAAGAAAACCACACAAGGTCAGTAACTGAGGCAAGACACAACATTAACCAACAACAACCGTTAGCACAATACAAACACAACCAGTCACACACAATCATACCCACTCCAATCAATCTCCGTCACCGACTGTCCACTAGACCAGCCCTGCTAGTGGGGGACCGCAGCCGTTCCCACCTAAGCCCCACTCATCATGTTGAGCGATAACCCTTTCACATTAATGTGCACATCCCCTCTCGTGGCGGGTTCCACGGAGGGCGAAACTAGGGCGTGAAGCCACTCCCGCAAGTGACTCCACTCAGCCGAGGACGCACCTCGAGAACCAGAGACAAACAATCACAGGCAACTGCAATGCAACAACAATCGACATCCAGTATACACCAACCAACTACCACGTATACTCAACTTACACGGTCACAACAACAATACAACATCACACGACATCCGATACTCTAGACATTCAACAGAAACTGAGTAGGCGAACCTACCTTTAAGCGACTGCGACGATTACTTGTACATACACGCAACACCCAGCAAACAAGTAACACCTGTACACACAACATAATTATCAATTACTACCATTCTAGCCCTAACTGAAAACAACAAAGATACGGATGATGATGACGACGTACCAACATGAGGAAATCAGGCAAAGGACCGCTACCCGACTCAAGCTATGCACTCCTAAGGCACAAGGACCTTCAAAGGCTCCCATGGAAGGCATATGGTGAAGGGAAGAGGAAGGGACGACATCTAGTTTTAGAAAAAAGAGGCGGAAATGATTTGCGGTTTTAGGAAAACGCGATTATAAACCCTCGATGAAAAGACACAACTCGATCGAGTAACTAACGTACTCGATCGAGTGTCCCCTACTCGATCGAGTATCCAAGCTACTCGATCGAGTAGCCTCTACTCTATCGAGTACCACCCACAGCTCCAGACACAAAGTAACTATGACACGTAATCCTAAGCACCATTACCGCTCCCAAGGTCGGTCAACGCTGGTCAACGGGTCCCTAAAAGGGCGGGTATTACAGTCTTCCCCCCTTAAAAAGAACTTCGTCCCCGAAGTTCAACTCACCTATCCCAAAGCACAAAATACGGAAATAAGGCGGCATCACTACTCCTCCGACATAGGTCACTATTCCCCAGAAATATTATCCCCCATGTCATCATCATCAACTGTCTAACACTCCATCTAGATCGACTTCTACACTCTACCACTTGAAATAACAACCTCTCAACATGAATCAACGCAACCAACGACTACACTGCTACTCACAACTCTTAGCCCCACACTACGAGATTACACTTTCACTAGTACACGATCATCAACACAAAACATGTCACATTGACACAACTATGTTACCCAACGATACGATTCTATTCAAACACATGCCATCATAACTATCTCTCTATGACTGCCTTTTCATAGCACCCTATTCAACCAGTACTTCAACATACAACTTACTCAACAAACAAGGAACATAATTATAGCTTTGTACTAGGAATGTAACAGAAATAATAGAAACATTATACACAAAGAACAAAATAATTATAATATCGACCTTTTTATTTTGCGACATTACTCTTCCCCTCTAAAAGGAACTTCGTCCCCGAAGTTGACCACCGAATTATTACTCACATTACTTAAAGCTTTTCTCTTGTCATATAACCAACACATACAATGCCTTATGGGCATTACTTATTAATCATACAAACATTAATTCATAAAATCATTTGCTACTTTATTCGAATAATTAGCCATAGTTACAATGCATGTACATATCAATTGTATATATATATATATATATATATATATATATATATATATATATATATATATATATATATATATATATGGGAAATACACCACTCCGGTGAAATATTACTAGTAGACATTGAGGATGTAAAATGAATGCAATAAGAACCAACTACTATTGCACTATTCGTTACGGATCCGCATTCAAAACCCAAACACGACTTCCAACATATGAAATTAACGGACCAAACATGTTACTAATCATAAACAACCATATTAAACATCAGAATATGCAGTGATATAACCATTAAAACAATTTTAATTAACGAAATATGCCTGTAACAGTGCCACTTGATTGAGTACATAGAGTGCTCGATCGAGCCGGCCCTACTCGATCGAGTGTCTTAGCTACTCCATCGAGTAGCCTCAAATCAGAATACTCCATCCCTGTCATACCTGCAGCTACTCGATCGAGTGAGAGGCACTCGGTCGAGTGGCCACAGGTCAAAATCCTCGAAATCTTCCTGTCATACACATTATATATATAAAATGTCACATAATCTCGAGTCGGGATGACAACCGGACCCCCAGAATCCTGCAAACAAGTTTAATCTAAGCAAATACGGCCTTATGGCCATCCATACAAACCAAATGTAAGAAGTACGAACTCAAGAGGGCTACTAACATCCAACACAACCAAAAACCATAACGAAGAGAAAGAAAAGGAGTATCACTCTTGCTGCTGCTGCTCCTCCATCATCTCATCCCCCGCTCCATCCCCTCCCGAGGTGCCTGCTCCTGATGACCCAAGACCCACGTCTACCTCTACTCCAGCTCCTAAACTCTCATACCATGGGGTCAAACCACCAAAAGCAAAGGACTGTGGTGTCCCCCATGCTGCCATGTCCACTCCATAGGAGTGGAAAACCCCACTATAGTCCCCAACTCCGCTCCACCACATTGGATGTGGTCCCTCGGTCCCAATACCCTGAGCATAAGCCATCTCATGCATGTTCCGGAGCGTCAATGTAGAGGACACTCTCTCTGCCAAGTAGCTCGAATGTGTCTCCGGGGTATCAAGGTAGGGGTAACAAGGAAATGGGTAATGAGGTGGTGCTGCTGGCTGTGGCTGGGTCTCAGCCATCCTCTCCCTCACACGACGTGGTCCCCTCCGTAGCCTGGGTCTATCCTCCGCCGCTCTCACATTCTCCCCCTTCCTCGGCTTGGGCATAACCTGAAGGATCGTGTCGTCAATGAGGTATGTCAGACGCTGCCGAGGTACATCATCATCCTCCTCCTCATCGGAGTCCACATCTACCACCACTGGGTCTAACGGCTCTATCGGTAGAAGGTGCTCAGGGGCCGGTATCCTCATCCAACTTATACCCCACACCCTCCAAGCTAGGCTACCATCCGGCAAGGTTCTCAACCATTTCAGGTCGAGGTAGTAATCTCTGTCCATGGTAGGCACTGGAGTGGCTCGAGGAACGTACTCAGAAGAACCCTCTAAGGAGGTTAGCTTTTCAGCCAACCGAGTGGCAAAAGCACCACAACTCAAGTACCGAGTGGTAGAAGAAGCCATCAAAGCAAAGCTGGCACAGATCATGGCAGGAGCATTAAAGACCACCTTCTCGGTCCGCTCCGGGTTAAGATAAGCCATCAAAAGCAATAACTCGTGCGAGTTTAACTTACTCATATCAGGTCGCTCATAAAGAAAATTCGATATGGAACGAAGGAAGATCCTCAAAGTGACATGCTGCACATCATTAATCAACATATTGCTGGCAGTGGGAGCTGACTTCCCAGTAAGGCAAGGCATAAGGCGGCAAACCCCGCACTCAGCTGGAATCTCGCGGATTGATCCCTTGGGAGGCTTAGCCAAACCAAGGTGAGAAGCAAAGAGGTCCATGGTTAACACAAAACTCGTGTTCATAAGACGGAATTAGACATACTGCTCATTCGGCTCGTATTTAAACGAGCTCATGAACTCCAAAGTCAGAAAGGTATAGGAATGCTTCCTTAAACGATACAGCCCTGATACGGTCGTTTTGTACCAAAAATAAATACCTAAGTTACTACTAACAGAAGTCAGCGGTAAGTAGGGTCGATCTCCACAGGGAGGCTATTTTGCTAATTATCTGTTTAACTCGGACTGTCTAATGTCAGTAATGGGGGTTTTGATTATTTTAACTAAACTAATAAGAAGGTAAGAGAGAGATAAACGCAAGAAATTGTAGGAAAAAACCGTAAAATTCCCTTAAATTTTAGGACTATAACGTAACTTTAACATGTGATTAAAGGTCATAAACGAAAAACAAGAGAAAAACGATAAAGAACAAGAATCAACCTCGGGGCCTTGTGTAATTCGGCCTAATGAACAGAAATCAATATAGATTTCCTCCTAATCGTTGCACCCAAGATCGTCTGAGACTATGCCACTTGTGCTAGAAATTACTCTCTAATTGCCTTGCAATATTGAGAGAGTTTTTGTGAGTTTTCGATGTGAGATCTAGGTTTCAGAGAGAATGCCTCCAAAAACCTAATTTTTGTGCAAGTGAAAATGAATTCCGTCAAAAGGAGAGAAGCCCTCTCCTTTTGTTCATTCGGCCAAACCGTGTATTAGGGAGAGAGTGGGCTTTCCACTCTCCTTATTTTAACTCGTGGTCCGACTCATTTTTGCTAAATGTATATGACGGGTTTTTAATTATAAATCGTCACTCGTTATCGGATAATAAAACATCGACTAGTAACATGAATTAGTCGATATATTAATACTTGTCCGATAATGACAATATAGTATAATTAATGAAATTCAATATACATTAATTAAATATAATCGTTTATATTCAATTTACGAATTAACTGCTTAATTCACCTTAGCCATTATTATTTAATCCGTATTAAACAATTATCTCAACATCGCGTTTGACTAATTATTAGTCAATAACTCCGACTAACTGCTTAGTCATATTAGGCATCAACATGACTGTATTTTCATACTATCACATCTCTCAAACGTATCTTATAGGTGTGACTTTTAGGGACCAGTTGATCACCGCCATCAGTATGACAATAACGTCAAACTTATCTAGCAAGCCAACCGTTATTGATAAACGTGGACCAACTGATAATAATACAAAAGTATGCCCTTTGATCCTTTTAGAGATTTATATGTCATTGCACTAGCTATGTAGGACACCAGCCCCAACAAACTCCCACTTGTCCGTACAAGTGTATGTGCAATAACGTTATCCGCACTAACTGGAGGACACCGGCTCCAACAAACTCCCACTTGTCCGTACAAGTGTATGTGCGATAAACGATTCTCATATTCATTTAAAATTTCGCCCACTCAATGTAAAACAATTTGCAGATCCGTATCCGCAAAGGTCGTATTTTACAATCGATCTGTATCAAGAGTGGTTTCCCCGACTAGAGAGTAACTTAACTGATAAAACGAATTCGTATTCGAGCATGGCCATGCATTTCGATTCTGACTCCTCGAGTGGCCCCGAGAAATATCGAGTACCTGATAAAGGCTGAATATTTCCTTCAACTCGACTCCTGCCGATCTAAGCACAACACGAAATGACCCAGAAACAATCTACTTGGCCCCCTGTTACGGATGACCGTGAGAAAGAAACCAAAGTCACCCAAAACCTACCATAATCTCAAGAGACAGTCGATAGTCAAAAGAATCGACTCTTAGGATCACCATGGAGGTCCTATCCACGACCTGGCACCGAATGTTATAAAACATTTAGGACTCCACGTCGTTGTCACAATTGTGTCCTACGAGATATCCGTATAACTCGCCTCTGTGATTGGTCAGTCAACCGTTTGACTTATGGCTCCTTGAACCCACCATCAACCAACGTCACAAAATAATTGCCAGAGTTATCAGCTCACGTGGGCAATTAAGGACCATAATATGATGTTTGTTCAGTTCACTTTGTGGTGTTCAAAAAGTCGTACAACTCCACATGAAAAACAAAATATATAAATATCAAAATGATGATGTCGTATAGAGTACACAAGAAAATGAATCTAATCCATAAAAGAGTACTACAACTCAGGAACACGTTTAATTCCCATGGAATTAACATGCCCTTAATGCTTATCTTGTCGTAATGGTTTAGTGAGAGGATCTGCTATATTATCATCTGTAGCAATCTTTTCTATCACTACCTCCTTTTGCTCCACGTAATCTCGGATTAGATGAGCTTTCCGTTGTACATGTCTAGACTTGTTGCTAGACTTAGGCTCCTTAGCTTGGAAGATGGCACCACTATTGTCGCAATAGATGGTGATCGGGTCATTCGAACTAGGCACTACAGATAGTCCTTGTAAGAACCGACGCATCCATATCGCTTCCTTCCTTTGCGGCTTCGACGCGGCATAGTACTCGGACTCGGTCGTAGAATCTCTTTGTAACACTTTGTTTGGAACTCTTCCGGTGATGCAGCGCCATTAAGAGTAAAAACGAATCTAGGCGAGATTTCGAGTCATCTCGATCCGTTTGGAAGCTAGCATCTGCGTAACCGGTTGCGCATAGCTTTTGTTCGCCTCCATAAGTCAATGTCCAGTCTTTAGTCCTCCGTAGGTACTTAAGAATGTTCTTGACAACCATCCAATGTGATTCACCTGGATGCTGTTGGAATCGACTTGTCATACTCAATGCATATGCCACGTCCGGACGTGTGCATATCATGGCATACATGATTGATCCTATAGCCGAGGCATAAGGAATCCGTGTTATGCGCTCTTTCTCTTCCGGTGTCTCTGGTGCCTGAGACTTGCTCAAATGCACCCCTAGAGCCATAGGAAGAAACCCCTTTTTGAAGTTAGTCATGCTGAATCTCTCTAGGATCTTGTCTATATAAGACTCCTAACTGAGAGATAACATCCGACGTGATCTATCTCGATAGATACGGATGCCCAAAATTCTTTGTGCCTCACCCAGATCTTTCATCTGGAAATGGTTCTTCAACCATACTTTTACCGAAGTTAAGAGAGGTATGTCATTCCCAATCAGAAGTATGTCATCGACATACAATATTAGGAAGACAATATTGCTCCCACTCGACTTGATATATAGACATGGTTCCTCGACCGATCGAGTAAATCCATTTTCTTTTATCACTTGGTCGAAACGATGATTCCAACTCCTAGAAGCTTGCTTAAGTCCATAAATGGAACGCTTAAGCTTGCACACTTTCTTAGGATGTTCAGGATCGATGAAACCTTCGGGTTGTACCATGTACAACTCTTCCTCGAAAAAACCGTTTAAGAAGGCGGTTTTCACATCCATCTGCCAAATTTCATAGTCATGAAAAGCGGCAATCGCTAAGATAATCCGAATGGAACGCAGCATAACTACGGGCGCAAAAATTTCATCGTAGTGCAAACCTGGCACTTGGGTGAAACCTTTAGCAACTAGTCGTGCTTTATAGATATCTTGTTGACCTTCCACAAAATGCTTTATCTTGTAAAGCCATTTGCATTGAAGGGGACGAACCTTAGCAGGTAAGTCAACAAGATCCCATACGTTGTTCTCATACATGGAGTCCATCTCGGATTGCATGGCCTCAAGCCATAGCTTTGAGTCGAAACTAGTCATGGAACCTTTATAGGTTGTGGGTTCACTACTCGTTAAGAGCAGAATGTCATCTATGTCATGTTCCTCGACCATACCAATGTATCTGTCCGGAGGAATATAGACTCTTCCCGACCTCCTAGGTTCCTCAGGAATACTAACTTGGTAGGGATTGAAGGAACTGGTTCCTCCAATGGTTGCTCGGTATTTGGTTCTGGAACCTCCGACAGCTCGAAGGTTCTATTACTCTCCGCGTTCTCGAGAAATTCCTTCTCTAAGAATGTCGCACTAGCCGCAACAAATACACGTTGTTCGGTTGGCGAATAGAAGTAATGACCAAATGTTCCTTTAGGATAACCTATAAAGTATGTCTTGACCGATCGCAGGCCGAGCTTATCCTCGTGTCTCCACTTGACATAAGCCTCGCAGCCCCAAACCCGTATAAAGGACAAGTTAGGGACCGTTCCCTTCCATAGTTCATATGGAGTCTTGTCAATAGCTTTAGACGGACTTCGGTTAAGTATTAGAGCAGCTGACAGAAGAGCATAACCCCACAATGAGTCAGGCAACACGGTGTGACTCATCATGGATCGAACCATATCAAGTAGTGTTCAATTTCTCCGTTCGGACACACCATTCAACTGAGGTGTTCCAGGTGGAGTTAAGCGTAAGCAATCCCACGATCCTTAAGGTGTTGATCAAACTCGTGAGAAAGATACTCGCCACCACGGTCCGATCGCAGTGTTTTAATCTTTCTACCCGATTGGTTTGCATGCCGATTCTGGTATTCTTTGAATTTCTCAAAGGACTCACTTTTATGCTTCATCAAGTAGACATAGCCATATCTACTTAAATCGTCCGTGAAAGTGATGAAATACCTATAGCCGTCTCGTGCGATGATTGACATAGGTCCACACACATCCGTATGTATGAGTCCTAATAGGTCAGCAGCGCGCATTACAACACCTTTGAAGGAAATTCGAGTCATCTTACCAATGAGACATGATTCACACGTGCCAAATGATTGAAAATCAAAGGCCGAGATAGCTCCATTCTATATGAGATGTTTAACGCGTTTCTCATTAATGTGTCCCATACGGCAGCGCCATAGATAAGTTTTATCTTTGTCACCAACCTTTAACTTCTTATTCATTACGTGCAATATTTCGGTGGTCTGATCTAAAACATAAATTTCGTTCATGGAGACTGCCTTGCCATAAATCATATCGTGTAATGAGAAAATGCAGCTATTATTCTCTATTACAAATGAAAAACCAAGTTTGTCAAGTGCAGAAACTGAAATAATGTTTTTAGAAAGACTAGGTACATAATAGCAGTTATATAAAAATAACTCAAATCCGCTAGGAAGCTGGATCACGTATGTTCCCCTTGAGACGGCAGCCACTCGTGCTCCATTCCCGACACGCATATCCACCTCACCCTTTACAAGGGGTTCGATGTTTCGGAGGCCCTGCACATGATTGCACAAATGAGAACCACAACCAGTATCTAGTACCCAAGTTCCGTAACTTGCGTGGTTGATCTCAATCGTGTGAATAAAAGAAGAAGAAGAAGAAGACATACCAACAGGATTAACGCGACCTGCTTTTATATCCTCATGGTATACAGGACATGTACGCCTCCAATGCCCAGTCTTGTGGCAATGATGGCATTCCATGTTACCGGTCTTGCTCTTTGTCGCGCCTGATGAGGTGCTCGACTCACCAGGCCCACTCTTACCTGATCCCGACTTCTTAAACTTCGGTTTACCTACTACTAGGTCTGCCTGAGCTTTGCCCTTACCCTTGCCCTTGTTTGACACAACGAGAACATCCTGTTTCAGGCTCCCACTAAACTTCATGTCCTTCTCGGTCTGTACGAGAAGGGAGTGTAGTGCATGAGGATTTTTTTTCAAATCATTCATATAGTAATTGGCTCTAAAGACCGCAAAACCATCGTGGAGTGAATGAAGCATGCGGTCAATCACGATGTTCTCACTGATCTTGCAATCAAGTGCCTCCAGTTTCTCGACATTCTCAATCATCTTTGAGAATGTGTGGGCTAACAGTTGGCCCTTTCGGAGTTTCGCCTCAAAGAAGCGACAGGTATGCTCATAGGTCACGATTCTCGGTGCTTTCGAGAATTCCTTAGTGAGCGTGGTGAAAATCTTATTTGCACCTTGGGCTATGAAGCGTTTCTGCAAATTGGATTCCATTGCAAAAATGAGTATGTTTTTAATCGCACCCGCTTCCATGACAAAATCGCTATACATGGCGATCTCGTTAGCTCCAGCCGTGGGGCCTGGGTTTGGCGGGATGGGCTCTACCAGATATTTGAGCTTCCCGTCGGCAATGACAAAGATTCCGTAATGCCGCCTCCCGAGTCCGCGAAGTTTGATCCATCATTCTTGATCGAGTAGACCGATTCATCCGATTCATGAAGATCCGAAGCCAGGACTCACGGTCCAATGTGGCACTTGGCATTGGGTCGTCACAAGACGGCCAGCCATTATGTTATTAGCAGTTTAAATGATCGTGATCTACACTGAAAAAGAAAGGAAAAACAAAACGAAATAAGCAACTCATCGTGGTGATTTAAGTCTATTTAAAATTCATTTTTAACGTGTAAACTCATTGCACTTGTATAATCGATCTACCTCAAGAACTATATAAATGATCCCAAGACTCAATTTCTGTAAATTGATAAGCCAACTGTTTAGCTAGTTCTACCGTTAGAACTCTTGGTCGATAGATTTCCGTAAATCCTATCTATGGTCCACCATGATCACATGATCGTACGAGTGACCATAGTGTTGAGATAAAATAGGTCAATCAGTTCCAACTTACCCGACGTAGAAGGGGTCATATTATGCCTACCGACGAAGAAGGGATTCATTGGAGTTTGACCTATAAAGACTATTCTCAATTTTGGTTATATGAGGAAGATCCCATCAACTTAAGTGAACGAAAATCTAGCATTACGTGAATGAATTAACTTAGGTGATGGCTTATATAAAACATGTGATATTTGTATATCATAGAAAACTAACGCATAACCTCTATATGAGTCAGTTTTCATGCAATTATTAGGTGGTTTGGTTTTAGGCGGAATATGATGCAAATAATCGTTACAATAAAAAAAATAAAAGAATGCAAAACGTAAATAAAAGTCCTAGTGTGGCCTATCCTAGTAAAAAGAACATAATACAACTTTGGAATCCACCGTTGGACCCGGGAAGCTTGTCTTGATATTCCATCTTTTTTCATGCAGCGGGAGTGAGCATCCGATCTCCATCTTTGGTCTTCTCAAAATTACAATTTAAAATTTACAAAATATAAACCTATTTACATTCTAAATTAAAAACTGTAATTATAAGGAAAAATCAAAACGGAGATGCGAGATCTCAAAATACAACCAAGACCGTGTTCCATCATTACGGTAACACGTTCTACTAAGGGCACACTAAGTTACAACCGTTTGTAAAATTAAATACGTAATTAAAAACATTCATGGCATTCAAAAGTAACGATAAATAAAAATGCATCAACTAAAATAAAATTTATTCGTGACATAATTCCGTAATTATGTTAAATTTATCCAAACCACCTTTTAACGATTAAAATTATGTGACAAAACCGCTTCTATCAACTTAATTTTAATTCATGATAATCCGTTACTTTAAATTGCTTTAAAATAACTAAATGGTACGTGAGTGAACCGTTTCACTATCAAGCGATTGTACAACATCCGTTTAATGTACATGTTATGGCCAAAAGAGGAAAAATTCTAACTAAAAAAAAAATTAGCTCGGCCAAAAGAAGGAAAAACACGAAACTTTTTTTTTTTTTTTTTTTTTCCAGCGGTTTTGCCGAGAGCAAAGAGAGCAAAATTTTTTTTTCAGCGGCTCAATTTTCAGCACGGCATCCAAGAACAACAAATGAACAAAAAAAACCAATTGCAATTTTGATATAATCCGTATTAAATTAAAACTCCAATTGATCATACTTTAACATATTGCTATGATTATCGTTTAAAATAACAATATGCAAAGAACAAATCGAAAAAAAACAGATCAGCCGTGTATATACTTGTCACGGTTTTCAATGCACCGAAAAAAAAACAGAAAACAACCGTGTAAAAGGTTTCGGCCGCACGGTTTTCTATGCAAAAAAAAAATTATCGATTCAATTCGTTTAATGAAAATCACAATGAAAAATTTACGTGGCCTCGCTCTGATACCACTTGTAGGGAAATATCCATAAAATTCCCTTAAATTTTAGGACTATAACGTAACTTTAACATGTGATTAAAGGTCATAAACGAAAAACAAGAGAAAAACGATAAAGAACAAGAATCAACCTCGGGTCCTTGTGCAATTCGGCCTAATGAACAGAAATCAATATAGATTTCCTCCTAATCGTTGCACCCAAGATCGTCTGAGACTATGCCACTTGTGCTAGAAATTACTCTCTAATTGCCTTGCAATATTGAGAGAGTTTTTGTGAGTTTTCGATGTGAGATCTAGGTTTCAGAGAGAATGCCTCCAAAAACCTAATTTTTGTGCAAGTGAAAATGAATTCCGTCAAAAGGAGAGAAGCCCTCTCCTTTTGTTCATTCGGCCAACCGTGTATTAGGGAGAGAGTGGGCTTTCCACTCTCTCCTTATTTTAACTCGTGGTCCGACTCATTTTTGCTAAATGTATATGATGGGTTTTTAATTATAAATCGTCACTCGTTATCGGATAATAAAACATCGACTAGTATCATGAATTAGTCGATATATTAATACTTGTCCGATAATGACAATATAGTATAATTAATTAAATTCAATATACATTAATTAAATATAATCGTTTATATTCAATTTACGAATTAACTGCTTAATTCACCTTAGCCATTATTATTTAATCCATATTAAACAATTATCTCAACATCGCGTTTGACTAATTATTAGTCAATAACTCCGACTAACTGCTTAGTCATATTAGGCATCAACATGACTGTATTTTCATATTGTCACATCTCTCAAACGTATCTTATAGGTGTGACTTTTAGGGACCAGTTGATCACCGCCATCAGTATGACAATAACGTCAAACTTATCTTGCAAGCCAACCGTTATTGATAAACGTGGACCAACTGATAATAATACAAAAGTATGCCCTTTGATCCTTTTAGAGATTTATATGTCATTGCGCTAGCTGTGTAGGACACCAGCCCCAACAAACTCCCACTTGTCCATACAAGTGTACGTGCAATAACGTTATCCGCACTAGCTTGAGGACACCGGCTCCAACAGAAATTAACAGTAAGAGAAGGGGATATGCTAGGAGTCGGTCTACCGTGGCAGCTACACTATCGGGTCAACTGAGGCGATTAGACTATTGATAAGAAGAGCTATGGTCATCACCTTTTAGTCCTTAAACCGCCCTAGGGTCTCCTAACTTAGCTTTCGCCCTAATTAGGTATCACCTATTGTAATTAAGCAAGCCTTCCCTTCCAATCTTTCTATCCAGGTCGGGGTTAACTAGATAAATTGGTCTCCTGCATGCATACATTCAACCTGATAACAATTAAATTGCCTAATATAATTCTTATCGCCAGACTAGTCTATTCAAGTCAATTATAACATGATGCTACCACGGCTTCCCTAATCCTAACATACTAAGGGGATTTAGCTAGACATGGAAATAAGGAAAACTAGAATAAAAGAAATAAGAACAATAAACATTTAATTAAAGAGAGAAGGGAAGAAAGAATTACTAAATTAAAAGATCCGGAAATGAAGAACAAAAGTAACAGTAGCCAAAGTAACGTAATAAAAGTGTCAGGGGGAGAAAAAGAGACTGATTAAATGTCGTCCTAATCTTCCTATTTATAAGAAAATAGGATTATTAATTAACCTAATGACGGAAATAAGCTAAAAAGCCCAGCCCATAGCGAATCCACTCGATCGAGTGGAATAAAACCACTCGATCAAGTAAACTCACCTAAAACCTGCTCGATTGACTGAACTAGTTACTCGATCGACTAAAGGCTATTATTGAATTGGTCGATCGACCAGAAAAACTACTCGATCGACTATTTATTCATCCTAAAACCACTCGATCGACTAGAAAAGCACTCGATCGAGTGGATCTTGACTTCAGCAGCACATAATTCACGTTAGCTTGACTATGACTTGTCCTTTTAGCTTCCGAAATAGCTTCACGCATCCCAAGACAGCTATAATTCCCGCTCCAAATCCACTCTTCCTTCAAATGCATGCAAAATGGACGGTAAAAGGCTTGATTTCACTACTTTATGGTCCATTCCTGCAATTAAGACAAAATACACCAAAGTAGCATATTCGGGGCATTTCGTAGCATAAAACCACGATGAAAGCATAGAAATACGTGCATAAAATAGGTTAAAAAGACTATATAAAATGCACGTATCAAATCTCCCCAAACCAAACCTTTACTCGTCCCCGAGTAAACTAAAATGCAACTAATGGAACGGGAAAAGATAACTCAGAGCTAGCTACAAATGCCCACTTAAGCCAATTTAATGTAGACAAACTAACACTTATAGCTAAATAGTCAAATGCAAACGAGTTATAGGATGTTTATAATAAAGCTGAACCGTCGACCTTGCAAGACCTTTAAAATCGGCCTCTCACGGGTCACTCTTCTCTCATGAAGCAAAGGGTGAACAAATATATGTAAGAGAGAACGAAAAATAGTCGTTCACCTAAACTATGACCCACATAAACATGCATGCAGCTAATATGATAGACAATTCTAACTACCAAACATACATTCCAACCAAACAAGGTCCTGTCACAGCCGAGGGCTTACAAAAATATGGTAAAGTGAGGCAATGGGTAAGAAAAGGCGAAACATTTATGGGAATGTGGAGGTATAGGCGGCTAAGCTAGTACCTAAACAAAACCATATGAGACATATCAATTCCAACTCAATTATGAATTAAGCACATGCCCTTCATTTGGCACAAAACTCACCAAACCGAACTAAAAATACTCCTCAAATGATATAAGATAGAACATAGTAGCAGAAACCGTCTCATAATCAAACATCTTTTTTTTTCTTTTTCTTTTTTTTTCTTCTCGGTTTCTCTTTCTTCTTCTTCTTTTTTTTTCTCATTTTTCATCACGTTTTTTTTCTTTTCTTTCAACTTTTATTTTTTCAATTCATCCTCCTTCCTCTTTATTTCTACCAACTCCAAATAAACAGAATACGAGACAAAATTTGATACAATGAAATATATACCGCAAAACATACACTAGCTTGACAAGGCAGGCTAAATTTGGAATGTAGCTAAAGGTCAAGTGGCAATTTTGGCTAATGTGGAGTTTATGGGTAAAAATGAAAGAAAGGGGATTTGTAAGCACCTCCCTACATGTGACACCAACCACTAACCCGAATGTATGAAGGCAAAAAGTAATTGAATTTCATATACGTACAAATTAATGAAAATGCTATGCAAGGAGTAACTACTCACAATCCTACATGAAACTGGTCATAAATGACACCAGTTTATACGGCTCTAATTCCTTAGAATTTATAAGTAGGTTGCCAAAATTTCAGGTCAAGTCTATTCGTTCAGCTAAATTAAACATAAACTCGTAGATATGCAATAAGACAAAGCTAAAAAGATAACAGTTCAAAGCAAGGCTTAAGCAAAAAGACAATTATAGTGCAATATCATCATTGAAATCTACCGTTCCGACTCAACCTATATGCAAAAGTAAACATGAAATTTTTGAATTTTTGAATTTTTCTAATTTTTATGAGATTTTAAATTTTATATGAAAATAAAAACAATGCAATACATAAATTAAACGTGATAACATAAATGCAATTAAAGACAAGATGCAGACACAGATATGGATGCATAACCTCCCCAAACCAAACCGTACAATGCCCTCATTGTACCAAAACATGGAAAGGAAACGCCAACTAAAAGAGAAAGAGAGTGAATACGGAAAAACTCACAAAATGCGTGAATGAGGGGACCTCCCCAAACCGACCATGAAATGGGAGGTTGCTAAAAGGCCCGGAAAACCGTCTCGGGAACCTAATCCAAGTCAAATACACTCGATAGCAAATGAACAGTGGCCGATCGAGTAGAATGGGCATCCAAAACCGCTCAATCGAGGGGAGTAGCAGTCGATCGAGTGGTTTCTCTTTTTGCAGTTGCTCGATCGAGTAGAAAAACTACTCGATCGAGTGGATTTATCAGCAACAGTGCTCGATCGAGTAGAAAAACTACTCGATCGAGTGGTTCTCAGCATGTACCTGCAAAACGCAATGAAAAACAGCCCGCAAACTAACTAAACAAGCATATCGAGAAAGTCTATGGTATAAAAACCATTTATTGCAACTGAAATTAAATAAAAAGCAAAATAAAGTCGCCGGGTTGCCTCCGGGTAGCGCTAACCAGGACAGTCCCGGCTCGACCTTCTTCTCATCCAACACAACAAATCATTGGCCCACTACTAGGCCTCTAACTGGACGCGGTAGCTTCAGCAATCGTCAAGCGGACATCCGGCCTCCACAGCTTGGCAATGTAAGAACAACAGCTTCTCATGGCGTTCGGGTCCCAAACTATTGTCTCGTCACGCAGCTTCTTCCTAGACGGTGTAGCCTTATCAACACCTCCACCTGGGTCATCTATCCAGGCAGTTCCGGATTCCAGACTCGGAGCACCCATCTCACCCCCCTGGTCTTTGAACTTGTCAAGACCTGTAGAAAGAGAAACAAACAAATGTTCCTCCAATTCGCTCCCAGAATGGGGCGGAGGTGTCGTAACAGCAGTGATAAGTGACACACTAGGAATATCAGACGGAATATCAATGGAGTCTACAAGGGGAATATCAATGCAAGGTATGATAGGTATGGATTCCCTAGGGTCATCGGACTTAGTAAAAACCAAGTCCTCTCCTCCGACCTGAAAGGTAAGTGTCCCAACCCCGACATCAAGAATTGCGCTAGCAGTGCACAAAAATGGTCGTCCCAAAATAATGGGAACATTGCGGTCTTCGGGTATGTTTAAGACAATGAAATCTACGGGAATATAGAAATTCCCAATCCTAACAGGTACGTCATGTAAAGCTCCTTTGACCCGAACATAAGAATGGTCAGCTAGCTGAACAGTCGTTTTAGTGCGTGTGAACTTCGTCAACCCAAATTTCAAGGCAAGAGACAAAGGTAAAATGTTGACATTAGAATCGAGGTCACATAAAGCATTATCAAACGAATAGGTCCCTATTGAACACGGAATAGGAAAACGACTTGGGTCAGACATATTAGGGGGGGTCCCATTCCGAAGAAGTGTGCTATACTCTTCAGTCAAAGCAACATTCATTACCGTCTTAACATCACTAGTGTCCCTCTTAGACCAATTAATTTGACCGATAAATTCAGAATAAGAGGGTACCTGGGCAATCATCGCTTTGTAGTGATCAGCGACATTGAGATCTCGAATACGGTCCAGGAATGCACGGTGTGGCAGAAACCGTTGTGGATAGGGAATTGACCGAACCGTAATACTACTCGATCGAGTAGTTTCCTCATCATCTATAGTCGGTTGAGGATCAGTGAATAGCTGAATGAACGCTTCTTCCTAAAGAGTCTTCGATCGAGTGTTTACATCCTCTCGATCGAGGGTTACAGCATCAATCTAATTCGATCGACCATTTTTATCACTCGATCGAGTGATTTCTTCAGCAATTTCAGTCGATCGAGTAAAAATTCCACTCGATCGACCATCCTCAATTTCTGTAATGTTTGATCGACCATAATTATCACTCGATCGAGTGATGGGATGAATAAGTTCACTCGATCGAGTTGATTTTTCACTCGATCGAGTGTCTGCATTGCACGCAGCAAGTATTAATTCCAAAAACTCGTCTAAATCATCCTCCGGGGTATCTTCATGAAACGGAATGGTGTCGATGTTGATAGCATGCACCGTCTCACATTGCTCTTGCTCGGTAATTAATTGATCATACTGAGCCTCTAGCTTCTTCATACGGCTATCAAATTCTGCACTAGAATTATGACACTGTAGTGCAAGTGCCAATATCAGTGACTTAACTTCTTCAGCCTCATCATTCCTAGCAAGTGGGGGAATTGGTTGAGGTGAGAAAGAATAACAAGGTGGTGGGTAGCCTTGTTGCAGCAACGATTGTGGTCTAGGCCTCGGTGGAGGAGCAGCATCGTAATGATTACCACAACCCCAAGATTCTTTCCTCTCCCAATTAGTAGATCATTTAGTTTGAAGCTCAAACTGAGCAATAAGTCGAGAGACGGACGTCATCTTGGCAAAAGAGTCGAAGGTACTTAAGCCTTCCCTTCGATAATCTTTTTCTAAAATCATCAAATAGACTGTAGGACCTATCAAAACAAAGACTAAAGAAAAAGATAAGGACGGCCTCAAGGTACTTAGTCTTCCCTTGAGGTGAAAAACAAACAAAATAAAAGGATAAAAGCGTCGCCTCAAGAACAACGGCGCCAAAATTTGATACGGTCGTTTTGTACCAAAAATAAATACCTAAGTTACTACTAACAGAAGTCAGCGGTAAGTAGGGTCGATGTCCACAGGGAGGCTATTTTTCTAATTATCTGTTTAACTCGGTCTGTCTAATGTCACTAATGGGGGTTTTGATTATTTTAACTAAACTAATAAGAAGGTAAGAGAGAGATAAACGCAAGAAATTAACAGTAAGAGAAGGGGATATGCTAGGAGTCGGTCTACCATGGCAGCTACACTATCGGGTCAATTGAGGCGATTAGACTATTGATAAGAAGAGCTATGGTCATCATCTTTCGGTCCTTAAACCGCCCTAGGGTCTCCTAACTTAGCTTTCGCCCTAATTAGGTATCACCTATTGTAATTAAGCAAGCCATCCCTTCCAATCTTTCGATCCAGGTCGGGGTTAACTAGATAAATTGGTCTCCTGCATGCATACATTCAACCTGATAACAATTAAATTGCCAAATACAATTCTTATCGCCAGACTAGTCTATTCAAGTCAATTATAACATGTTGCTACCACGGCTTCCCTAATCCTAACATACTAAGGGGATTTAGCTAGACATGGAAATAAGGAAAACTAGAATAAAAGAAATAAGAACAATAAACATTAAGTTAAAGAGAGAAGGGAAGAAAGAATTACTAAATTAAAAGATCCTGAAATGAAGAACAAAAGTAACAGTAGCCAAAGTAACGTAATAAAAGTGTCAGGGGGAGAAAAAGAGACCGATTAAATGTCGTCCTAATCTTCCTATTTATAAGAAAATAGGATTATTAATTAACCTAATGACGGAAATAAGCTAAAAAGCCCAGCCCATAGCGAATCCACTCGATCGAGTGGAATAAAACCACTCGATCGAGTAAACTCACCTAAAACCTGCTCGATCGACTGAACTAGTTACTCGATCGACTAAAGGCTATTATTGAATTGGTCGATCGACCAGAAAAACTACTCGATCGACTATTTATTCATCCTAAAACCACTCGATCGACTAGAAAAGCACTCGATCAAGTGGATCTTGACTTCAGCAGCACATAATTCACGTTAGCTTGACTTTGACTTGTCCTTTTAGCTTTCGAAATAGCTTCACGCATCCCAAGACAGCTATAATTCCCGCTCCAAATCCACTCTTCCTTCAAATGCATGCAAAACGAACGGTAAAAGGCTTGATTTCACTACTTTATGGTCCATTCCTGCAATTAAGACAAAATACACCAAAGTACCATATTCGGGGCATTTCGTAGCATAAAACCACGATGAAAGCATAGAAATACGTGCATAAAATAGGTTAAAAAGACTATATAAAATGTACGTATCAAGCCCCGTGAACCCCAAGGTCTCAAAAATGAGACGGACATTCGTCTCAATCCCCAGGTCATCTAGAAGTGTGGTGTCCACACAATGGGTGGGTCTCATCTTCCGGGCCTGCAAAGCTACAAACCTCTCCCTCTTCTTGTAGTCCACAAAGACTACTGAAGGGTACTCCGGTACAGATGGTACTACTGGTCCACTACCCTCCCCAATTTCGGGTTGAGAAGCCCTTCCCCAATTACTCTGACGGGTTCCCAGGTTTAGTCTCGGCATTTGTTTCAGCATACAGTTTAAACATACTTACATAGGCACTTGAAACATGTAATTTACACAAATTAAACATTGAATAATCATCTATGTACACACCTCCCTCAACCAATTCCCAATTTATACATAGAATTTCAATTTATTGTATCTCAGACGATCTCTACAGCTGTGAAAATTTTAGCATAGATAACATTACTCAACCACTACAACTGTCAAGACATAGCTTAGACACAACTCTATATATACTCGAAAACATGTGAAACATTCATGTATGCTCCTAGAAAGGGCAACTGAGTGCACACCATTACCGACAATCAAACATTATGAGTAGACTTCACCATTCTAGTAATCAGACGATCTCTTCAGCTGTAACAGTTTTGACATATTTAGCATGAACTAACATTGCTACTACTACTTCCATGGTTTAACCTTTCAACATACATTCATATTCAACAGAAAATCTCAATCATAAGAAACAAATTTCGATTTGGGGCAATTTTAAGACGGAGTTTTAAGGCAAGTTTTGAGTTGAAAATCAGAAATATCGACTTCCCACATGATATATGCAACATATACTACTTAATTTCATCATTCAATCATGTAAAAGACACACAAAAATCAATTTGATTTCATAAATCCTAGAAAATTCGTCCCCAAATTTGAAATTTCTATTCAATTTTTAGCACAACAAACTACAACAATCATAAAAGGGAAGCATGTGGATCATATTACAACAATTACAAGCAACTTTTCTTCCATATAAACCGAAATTTCAGATTATTCACCATCCCAATTAATTCTAAGAGATAAAAACATGAAATTAGGAAAGAAATTCATACCTTGATCAAATAGGAATTGCAAGAACAAATCAAAGTAAGGAAAACTACCCAAATCAATCACCACAAAGACAAGACACAAGAGCTTTAGAGAGATTTAGGAGGTTAGGGTTTGCAAAGGAAGAAGAAGAAATAGGAAGAATGAGGAAGAACAAGGGTTTTATGAAACCGCGGAAGTCCCTGTACTGTAGCCTACTCGATCGAGTGCCCTCTACTCGATCGAGTGGGCGCTATTTCATCGAGTAACCGTAGGAAATTCCTACATCTCGACGTCATAGCTTCCTAACTAGATCGATTGAGGTCTACTCGGTCTAGTAAGCACTCGCACTCGATCTTGTAAGATTGAGTACACAGTCTGAATTACAAAATTAACTGAAAGTTCCTGCAAAACAATATCACGTGTCGATTCCAAACCAAGTTCGGAAGTCGCCACAGGTTATCGTACTCATTCATATATTACCACTTCTAACCAAATATATCATACTGTTTTATCAAATAAGATTCACATCACATCATTCTATCATGAACTTCACCCAACACGATTTACCTGCTACCGAATCATCCCGTCATGCAACTATCCCATTATATCATGTCTAAACTTGTTTTACTACATTATTAACAAATTTATACTCATGCTACTTGAAAAACATAATTAATGATAAATTTCCATGTATTGTCCAAGTGTATTAGCAACATACTCATGCTTCAACATAAACAAATTATTCTACACAAATTAATCACCACACAAGCGGAAACTTTCAACCATTAAACATTGCATATGCTCATTACTATTTTGATAATTCTCATTATAACTCAACACTTCTTTAGCTATTATTATCATGGCAACTGTAAGACTTATAAACTAGTATAGAATCACCATCACTAAAAACCTGGAACAGACACCAGCATTACCACATTCCATATCACAGCACACACCTCTACTCTTTTTACACGCTTCTATCGTATAGAACCTTCTATGTTTCTCATTATCATCACATACGTACCTTAACACCACCAAAAATTCACCATACACGATTCTAACGTAACAATTGTACCGATATTAACTTCAGCAAAGACTTAACTACATACAATTCTCACATAAACACCATACACGTTAAGCACATACTTACTGACTCCATATCCCCATACCCGGTGACTGGCTTAAGCACAATGGGGCAAAGATCTTGAATTGAGGGCGCCTACTCACCCAAAATCTTGCATCAGCTTGGGGCTCCCATTATACATACACCAGGTTTATTTTATTAGACTCACTACGTTCATTAGGTTCATTGGTTACAGGTTCCAAAATCGTCGCTCTGACATCACTTTTTAACACCCCCATATACCGAGGAGCCTTAACCAGACCTTTCTTAGCATATAAAGGCATTACCATCTCGGTTGCCCGAGGTAATTAATCATCAAAAGTCGATAAAAGAACAGTAATAATTATATTACAAGTGTTACAACCAACTAACAAAATAAAGGTACAACTCGTCAGCTACACGTTCTCTCTATCAGAACTCGTGACGACACACCCCTGCCAGGACTCCAGCAGTCAACCATATCAACACCTGCTAAGACTGACTGCTCACCATAAGGGATCACGGCAGATACATAAACAAACAAGACAACCACACAAGGTTAGTAACTGAGGCAAGACACAACATTAACCAACAACAACCGGCAGCACAATACAAACACAACCAGTCACACACAATCATACCCAATCCAATCAATCTCCGTCACCGACCATCCACTGGACCCGCCCTGCCAGTGGGGGACCGCAGCCGTTCCCACCTAAGCCCCGCTCATCATACCGAGCGATAACCCTGTCCCATTAATCTGCACATCCCCTACCGTGGCGGGTTCCACAGAGGGCAAAACTAGGGCGTGAAGCCACTCCCACAAGTGACTCCACTCAGCCGAGGATGCACCTCGAGAACCAGACACAAACAATCACAGGCAACTGAAATGCAACAACTATCGACATCCAGTATACACCAACCAACTACCACGTATAATCAACTTACACGGTCACAACAACAATACAACATCACACGACAACCGACACTCTAGACATTCAACAGAAACTGAGTAGGCGAACCTACCTTTAAGCGACTGCGATGATTCCATGTCCATACACGCAACATCCAGCAAACAAGCAACACCTATACACACACAACATAATCATCTATTACTACCATTCTAGCCCTAACTGAAAACAACAAAGATGTAGATGATGATGACGAGATACTAACATGAGGTAATATGGCAAAGGACCGCTACCCGACTCAAGCTATGCACTCCTAAGGCACAAGGACCATCAAAGGCTCCCATGGAAGGCATATGGTGAACGGAAGAGGAAGGGACGACATCTAGGTTTAGAAGAAAGAGGCGGAACTGATTTGCAGTTTTAGGAAAACGCGATTATAAACCCTCGCTAAAAAGACGCTACTCGATCGAGTAACTAACGTACTCGATCGAGTGGCCCCTACTCGATCGAGTATCCAAGCTACTCGATCGAGTAGCCTCTACTCTATCGAGTACCACCCACAGCTCCAGACACAAAGTAACTATGGCACGTAATCCTAAGCACCATTACTGCTCCCAAGGTCGGTCAACGGGTCCCTAAAAGGGCGGGTATTACAGCCCCAACATACCACGATTAAGTTTATGGTGAGACCATAAAATTCAAGGTAATTATATTCAAACTAGAAATATAATGTCATATTTATAAGCTTCAAATTGGTGATCCCAAATTATTTCTCATATCTTGATTGAAAATCGCATTAAAACTAGTTTTGACTAGATCCCACACCATTTAAAACTCATGCAAGATGATTTAAAATCTAACTGTCAAATTATATCCGAATTTAATGAGGCGTTGTTGTTGCGTACAAAACCCTTTGTCACCAACCAACCACGCTAAATAAACATTTTCATTTTTATGCTCATTTTGGACTTTTGCGGAGTTGAAACTAAATAAAGCATCTTAATAAGTTACAGGCTTTTTACATTCAAAACAAAACATGACTCCTGTCCACTTTAGATTTCGAAGAAATAATTACTGATTTTGACCAAGAAAGAACATCTTCCTACGTAATATTCTCAGTTTGTGGCTCTTGAACATTTTCTCCCACTATGTCTTTAATAAATAATCCTCTTTTCTTAATAGACAACATCACGAGCCACAAACCCTTTGTTCTCGTGATCATGTAGGAAGAGAGATCATATGTTTACTATCGAAACAAGCTACAATTTAGGCTCCCATGGAAGGCATATGTTTCGTGAGTTTCCTTGAAAAGTATAGCGAATCGAATACGATATTCACCATATTTATACTTCGAAGTGTATGGTCGAATACAATTTGAATCAGAAAAGGTTATTATTTCTTCATCTCTTTTACCAACGAACTAGGTAGATACTTGGTATCCACTTAATGAGGTAAGAAGAGAAATAATTTAACCTAGAGATTATAAAACCAAAGTATAAGTACTTTGTTAAAATGGGGAACAATAAAGTGAAGACTTTTATCTGTACCAAAAAGAGTGTGATATCGTATCGCAAGTTCACTTTGATTATGATATGATTGAATCTTTACATTATAGTTGGAGGTAGTTTCTGTTATAAAATTGTCTAGCATTTAAATTTTCCACTAATATATAACATGATTAAAGAAATCATCTACTTTTCATATGAGATATGGTTAGGCATGGTACCACCTAATTTGTAGTTTGTTTCGATAGTAAACAAGTGCTCTCTCTTCCTACATGATCACGAGAACAAAGGGTTTGTGGCTCGTGATGTTGTCTATTAAGAAAAGAGGATTATTTATTAAAGACATAGTGGGAGAAAATGTTCAAGAGCCACAAACTGAGAATATTACATAGGAAGATGTTCTTTCTTAGTCAAAATCAGTAATTATTTCTTCGAAATCTAAAGTGGACAGGAGTCATGTTATTTTTTGAATGTAAAAAGCCTGTAACTTATTAAGATGCTTTATTTAGTTTCAACTCCGCAAAAGTCCAAAATGAGCATAAAAATGAAAATGTTTATTTAGCGTGGTTGGTTGGTGACAAAGGGTTTTGTACGCAACAACAACGCCTCATTAAATTCGGATATAATTTGACAGTTAGATTTTAAATCATCTTGCATGAGTTTTGAAAATCGCAACTATCCTAAGGTATGATGCTAACTTAAGAAGAAGTCTTAAGAAGAAGTAAAGGAGTTGAATTGTATATTTTGATCATGTGATAAACTTTACTCAAACTGTTAAGTAGTTCTCTTTATACATGTAGTTTAGTGGGAGTAATATGGTGTTACTAGTCTTATATGTAAGGGGCATATTGATCATTTTGAATGATAGAAGACTTAGGAGAAGAAAAATACATTTCTAAGGTATCCAGACCTATAAAGATAGTTCTAAGAGGATATTAGCGTTGAATGAATATGCTTATGTTAATAGGAATCTTGACAAGTTCAATCCACACGCTTTCGCTGCGGGATTAATTCATTACGCTAAGATGTATCACTATTCTTAATTTCGTATACTTGGAGTATGACGAAAATTTACAAATCGAATCTATGAGAGAAGTCTCTATATAGCCACATAGTTCATTAGTTAGTACGCAGGAAGTACTAAAGATATGAAGCTAAGTATTTAGAATTGAGATGAATTTATGTGCAAGGAGTTACACAAAAACCATATTCTAAACACATAAGGATGGTTAGAGAACTATCTTGGCTATATTATTCAAGGAGGATATTTGCTAGAAATATCCTAGGCGGTTGAACAATGAGATATACACAACGGAAATTGAGTACACTTGCAATAATGAGATATGCAAGTAGAAAGGGATGATATTAGGATTCGGTTTTATGAATTGGAGGAACTATGGTATTTCGTTCCAATAACCAAAGGTCCTATCCCTACACACTGTGAGGACATTGGGAGTTATTCAAGGCAAGAGAGCCTATGTCCAGATTGGATCTAGACACGTATTCAAGAAGTTATTATAATACAAGATTATACACAAGAATGGGAAAAAGTATATAGTAAGGTTAGGAAGAGTGCAAAGTGTTGCTGAAACTTACTAACCAAAGGCCTTTTCACAGGCTTAACATGATAAGTCATGTCATTTCAATTGAGTTGAAATGTGTAGTTATATACAATATTAAGTATGGAATATAGATCATATAGTAATTGATATGGTATCAATTTTACATATGTGATAATGCATTCATCGTTTGAGTTTTATTAAAACTCTTTTATTACTTTGTTATATCTAAATAGGTTGTAAGGACAACGTTGAACCCTATTAAAGTGAACTGGATTAACATAGTATTATCCCCTAGTTGCTTATATGAGGTGACGTCTCGAAGTAACTAGAGTGTGATGCGATTGATGGCGAGTTCAAGTGCCACAGGGTCATAAGGGATGACTAGTCAATCACATAGGCAGACTGTATGGGACACTCTGTCAGGCAGTGACCGCTTATAGAGTTCTGGTAATTTTTATAAAGCATGGTCGTGGCAAGAGCTACTATAGTATTCTTATGAGTCGATTCTTTTGACTAGAGACTATTCGCCCAAGTTGGCACAAGTTTCTGGTTGGCTTTGATTTATACACTACGACTGTCGTAACTAAAGTCAAGTGAGTATATTTTGGGTTATGATGAACTGTGGCTATAGAAAGGGATTAGTGCGATAGGAATTGTCCACCCCCTTGTCAGGGTTGTTTAAAATCTCAGGGCCACTCGAGGAGTAGTGAACTGAAAATGCGTGGCCATGTTCGGAAGGTATCTACGGTAGATAATTCCGGTCAGACGGTTACTCTCCAGATCGAGGTAACCACTCAAGATATGATCAAATGCAAGTACGGCCTGCAAGACACCTTGCATTGAGTGGGAGATTGTAATAGGACAAGAGAATTGGTGACGCACACTTGTCTCGGACAAGTGGGAGATTCTTGGAGTATGTGTCCTCAACAATAGTGCGATCACATAATTAAATCTCATAATAAGAATACGGAAGGGATGATAAATTATATAGTCAACTGATCAATATTAATCGGTGACGATTGGCTTGCTAGAGTTTGACGTTACTCTCGTAGGACGGTGGTGGTCAGTTTATCCCTTAAAGTCACACCTATAGGACGATTACCAATCTGAAAAGTTAATTACTCATATATTGATAAGGATTAATTAAATCCTTAAATTGAACAAATTTATTTATAAGTGAGAATTATATAACTTATTGTAATGTGATTAAATAAGATTCAATTTAGTAATTAATTTGTTATATTACTAACATTGATTAATGTTTATGAAACATTAGAGATAAGATTATGATGTGACTCATATTTAAGAATATTTAGTCCCCGAATTAGCCTATTTCCTATGCTTTTTAGTGCATAATTGGGTCATTTACTATTTTTAGTTTCCCGTTTTACATATTCTTTGAGGTTTTGTTCCCTTGGTAGGAAAGGAGTGCAAACCTTGCATTTTCATGGCAAAATGGAGCTAAATTGATCAAATTCAATGACCAAGCATCAAAGGGAAGACGATACTAGAAGGCCTATATAGATAATGAATTAGATTGGGCAATGATGAAAGGATCCTTGCATCCCTAACAAGATCCTCGAGGATTGTTGAGGAAAGAAGAAAAGATAAGTGCTGACCCAGGATCCGAGCGTCTCCCTGTTGGGAAATGTGTCCTCAACAATATTGCGATCACATGATTTAAATATCATTATTAAATCTCATTCTAAAGAATACAATTGGGAAGTATTTTTACTGTCAACTGGTCAACATATATCGGTAATGATTGGCTAACTAGAGTTTGACATTACTGTCGTGCGACGGTGGTGATCAGTTGACCCCCTAGGTCATACCTATAGGGCAACGCTCTTAATTGATCATTTAATTAATCGTATAATGTTACGAGTTAATTAAATTACTTGAAAATTGACGGACGATTTTGGAAGTAAAATTTACGTATCAAATTGAAATGTGATTAAATGAGATACGGTCTAAGTAATTGAATTGTATCATTACTCGGATGAAATTATTGTTTAAGGAAACAATTAAATTTGAATGAATTATTAAAAATGCGATTTATAAACGGTAAAATATTTTGGTACAAGTAATTATGAATTACTAAGTCAATTTTGTATATGACGTATTTTTTCTAATACGTTGATTTTTAATACGTTAAAAATACATAACAAATTTGTGTGACATATGACATGTGACATAAGACAAAATTGACAAAAATAAAATGGATACCATATTATCCAATGTGCCGAAAATTGGAGGAGAATTAAGCTAAATATTGTGTTTATATTATAAGTGAAAAACATAATGATTATATGCTTTAGTAGCCATGCAACCCTAGTTTGCATTGTGAAGGCAAACAAGAGCATGCATTGGGTCTTTTTCTTCCCCCCTTCTTCCCTCTTACACGGTTTGACAAAAAGAAAAGGCAAAGGGTTTTGTCTTTTAATTTTTGCTATACACTACATGCGATAGTGTGTAAGATATTCATTCATTCCAACTTCTAAAAAGATTAAGTTTTAGAAAGAGAAAAATCCTCCATAATTCCTCTCCTCTAACCGGTTTTAGAGAGACCAAATAGCAAATTATTTTGGGTCATTTTTCACAAGATTAATATTGTACTAGTTCATATAATATTAATTCTAATTAAGAGTAAGCCTTGGGTATTATTCCTTGGGAGAGATCCTACACTTGGATCTTTTGTTCATCCAAAAGGAGAGCTCAAGAACAAAAAAAAGGAGATTTCTTTTGTGCCCATTAGAACCGAAATCACAATGTAAGGATGATTTCTTCTTTTTTTGTTAATTAGTTTGCATGCATAAGACCTTTATTAATTTTATGACAAATTAATTTAAAATCATATATGAATATTTTTATGTATATAGATCTACATTTATATCAATCGGTATCAAGAGCCACGGTTGTTTGCATGCAAATCGGTTAAAAGTTTTTCCGAGTTATAAGAATAACATATAAAACTTGTAAAATTTGTGTTATTATGATATATCACGAAATTAATTCATGCATGTTAAAATTTCTGATCCTAAAATGTTTTAGGATATTTTGGTTAATTTTACGGATTTTATTGTTCATATTATACAATAATGGCATTTAAATATGATTTTATGAGTAAAAATGTCATTTTCGGTCTAAAATTAGCTATACTTGTTCCATTGATTTTTGGATATGTTGTCACATATATTATTTTGAGATAACCTGTAAATTTTCATAATTTTTGGACTTGTTATGCTCGAAAAATGGATTTTTCATTGTTAAATTCGGATTTAGGTGAAAAAATAGGTTAATATGAGTTAAATTTCGAATCTGGTTATAGAAATTTAATATGTTGTCACATGTAATTTTAAAAGATGTGTGTAAAATAATTGGCTATAAAGAAGTCTTTTTGCATGAT
The DNA here is from genome assembly GCF_048544455.1 of Silene latifolia. Taxonomy (NCBI): domain Eukaryota; kingdom Viridiplantae; phylum Streptophyta; class Magnoliopsida; order Caryophyllales; family Caryophyllaceae; genus Silene; species Silene latifolia. The sequence goes on along the minus strand of NC_133538.1, from coordinate 92,069,824 downwards.
TTATGGATTTTTGAAAAAAAATAGCATAAATAGTGACATTATTAGTAAAAAATTAATAAAACATAATCTATGACTTAGGAAAAACGTCTAATGTTGCTTTTTATTGTCTTTTTCAGATCTAAAATTGAAAAGGTAATGAATATAATTTTTCCATATTCTTATGATTATTTTAGTAAAATCGATAAACCGCAACATTGTTTTTTCCGTAAAAATTTCGAAATTTTTAACCTAAGATTTTGAACATTATGAGTGTCATGGTATTTTTTCAGAATGTTCATGAGTTTAAATTTCAAATTTTGAATTTATTTGAAATTTTGTGATTTATTTGAAGTTTATAGCTTATTTTTGTAATTTTTGGTCCATTAATGAACAATTTTATAAATATGAGTTAATTATGGTCAAATTATTAGTGAAGACTAAATTTTGAGTCCTAAGAGGTTAGGGTAATTAACTTATGCATAAATATGAATTTATGTAATTTTTGTGATTGTAAAATGTTGAAATCACACAAATCCGTAAAAACCGAGTAATATACGATATTGGCTAATTAAAGGCCATTTAGCGTAAATTTGAGCATGTTCATACATATTATAATGCTGCATTTTTCTTTATGATTGTCATAATTTTAATTTATGTAATTTTGAATTATGTAATTTTACTTAGTATGGCCTTAGATTTTAATTGGTATTTCCCGAAATGTATGGGAATATCGATTCGGTTGTAATTTTATTGTGATCTCGTATCACCGTTTTGTAATTTAATAGATTTATTTTTATTTTAGTTACAAATGTATAATAGGAAATTATGTAATTTATTATGTAATTTTATTCATTCCGGAGTTCCTAAAGACGGATCTCTTCAAGAATGGCGATACATAAAGACGGTGTTACCTCGAGATGCGTGTCACAACCGAAGTTCAAGGGACCAATGGAGTTGGTTTCCGAATATGTAATAGTTAAATAGTTTTTCTATTTAGGAAAGGCCATACTAGGATTTATTTATCTTTATGCTTGCATTTTATTTTATGTCACATGCATCGCTAAATCGCCATAACTAAAACATGCATCCTTATTTTATCGAGTTTATCGACCGTGTCAATTAGAATTATCGTAGTTCACCGCTTTAGTTCACTTAAAACGTGATAGATAATAAATTGACATGACCTCTCGCTAAAAGAATTAATTGAGACATAGCCTTACCAAATAGTAGAAACCATGAAAACCTATTTCGCGAGGGAGTGCACTCGGCCATACTGGGGTACAAACCTTGTTACGTAGGGGAAGTGGGTGATAAATGTCAATCCACCGAATTCAAGTTGATGAGGGTTTCATCGGCCATACCGTGCCCAAGTTGATGTGGATTCAGATCATGGACACATTTATTCGAAATTTGGATTGAGCTCAACGGAAGTATTCGCGACCGTAGTTGAATGTGTTCCGGGCTATAGATAAATATTAGAGTAATTTTATCGACCAAGAGTTCTAAAAGTAGAATCGATTAAAACGTTAAACCACCGAGTTATATTGATAAGGGTTTCATCGGCCATACCGTGCCCAAGTTAATATGAATTTGGATCTTGGAATCATTTATTATAGTTAGGTAGAGGTCACTATATAAATGTTCAAATCTTGCTAATATTTTACAAGTATGATTTAAAAGGACAAATGTTAATATTTCCTTTTCCTCCATATTTGTAGTTCTTTACAATGAATCCAACAAATGCTACCGCACCAATAACTATTGAGTCGTACCACAATGTTTTCGACGACGTTTGCTCCAACAATGATTTCGACACTACTAGAGAACTTCATTTTGGGATAGGTTCGGATGGAAACCTTAGCTTCATCACCTCTTCTAAACCACCCACTACTACTAGACCTCGTGTGAGTCCGTCTCAGGAAGACTACCTCATACAATCTATAGGGTCTTTGTCTCTGGAAGATAAAGATGCCAAAGCTAGTGGGAGCTCTAGCAATCAAGTTCTTGCTTCAAAGGGCAAGAGGTTCAAGAAGAAGGGAAAGAAAATCAAAAACTTCAAGCAAGTTAATGATGAGTGCCATTATTGCTATGGCATGGGACATTGGCTTAGGAATTGTCCCGTATATTTGCGAAATATAAGGGAAGGAATCATCACTCCGAAAGGTAAAATTCCTAAAGAAATTTATGTTATTGATATAAATTATACTTCCACTACGACATGGGTACTAGATACCGGTTGTGGTTCTAACCTTTGTAATCATTTACAGGGTTTAAGAGATGTGGAGAGGCTTAGCAAGGGAGATGTGGATCTACGCCTTGGAAATGGAGCTCGAGTAGCGGCCGAATCCAAAGGAACTTATATTCTAGCTTTGCCAAATGGATTTGAGTTGTATTTACATAATTGTTTTTATGTGCCTACGCTCTCTAAAAACATTATTTCAATCGCCATCCTAGACATGGACGGTTTTTGTTTTGTCATTAAGAACAATCGTTGTACTATTTCTAGGAATGATTTGGTTATTGGTCAAGCTTCTTCCATTAATGGCATTTACATTTTAGAGACCTCAAATCCGACAAATGATATTTATAACATTCAATCAAAGAAACTCAAAACAAGTGACCCAAGTGAAGCATTCATTTGGCATTGTCGATTAGGTCACATAAACGAGAATCGCATCAAAAGAATAATTTCAACTAATGTGATTACACCATTTGATTATCAATCATTTGGTACATGCGAATATTGCCTACTTGGCAAAATGACTCGTAATCCTTTTAGTGGTAAAGGGACACGAGATAGTGAGCTATTGGGACTCATACACACCGATGTGTGTAGACCAAGGAGTATCACCGCTCGTGGTAATTATGACTACTTTATAACCTTCACCGATGAATTAAGTAGATATGGGCATGTCTATTTAATGAAACATAAGAGTGAAGCGTTTGAGAAATTCAAGGAATTTCAAACAAAGTAGAGAACCAATTGAACAAAAAGGTAAAAGCACTACGTTCCGATCGGGGTGGGGAATACCTTAGTCTTGAATTCGATTCACAATTGAAAGGTTGTGGTATTATATCACAACTTTCTCCACCCGGAACACCACAACTCAATGGTGTTGCCGAAAGGAGGAATCGAACCCTACTTGATATGGTTCGATCCATGATGAGTCCAACCGAGTTACCGAACTCGTTTTGGGGATTTGCGATTCAAACCGCAATTAGATCTTTGAACAATAGTCCCACTAAATCCACCGAAAAGACTCCATATGAGATGTGGATGGGAAAGGTTCCCAATATATCCTATATGAGGATTTGGGGATGTGATGCTTACGTCAAGACTAAACCCGACAATAAGCTTGCCCCAAGATCCGAAAAATGCACCTTTGTAGGTTACCCCTCGCATTGTCGAGGATACTACTTCTACAAACCTCAAGAAAACAAAGTGTTTGTGTCTAGCGAGGCTGTCTTCTTAGAAAGTCAATTCATTTCTAAGAGACAGAGTGGGAGAAATTTTGAACTTGACGAAGTTCAAGAGCCACAAACCGAGGAAGAGACGCAAGACGATGTTCCTTCGTCGTCTAACACGGTTGTACCTCCTCCATTAAGAAGGACGGGCCGAGTAAGTCGCCATCCCGATCGATATGTGGGACTTATCGAGGAAGATGGAACACTCGATGTGTTGCTTATAGAAAGTGACGAGCCCGCCACCTACAAGACCGCAATCTCTAGTCCTAATTCCTCCTTATGGTTTGAAGCCATGAAGTCCGAAATGGATTCTATGCATGAAAACCAAGTTTGGGACTTGGTAGATTTGCCTAAAGGGGCAAGACCCCTTCAATGCAAATGGATATTCAAAATCAAGAATGGCATAGAAGGACATAACGATGTCTACAAAGCTAGGCTAGTGGCGAAAGGATTTACCCAAGTCCAAGGTCTCCATTATGATAAGACCTTCGCCCCCGTAGCCATGCTAAGATCCATACGGATTTTGTTAGCGATCGCCGCATTTCATGATTATGAAATATGGCAAATGGATGTCAAAACCACATTTCTAAATGGGCATTTAGAAGAGGAGGTGTACATGATACAACCCGAAGGTTTTGTTGATTCTAAAAATCCTAACAAAGTGTGCAAACTTAAGAGATCCATTTATGGTCTTAAGCAAGCATCTAGAAGTTGGAATCATCGATTCAATCATGTTATAAAGGAAAATGGTTTCACTCGAAGTGTTGAGGAACCATGTTTATACATGAAATTCAGTGGGAGCAATGTTGTGTTCCTAATCTTGTATGTCGATGACATACTACTCATTGGAAATGATATTCCAATGTTGTCTTCTGTTAAGAAGTGGTTAGGTAACCACTTCCAAATGAAAGATTTAGGAGAAGCACAACGCATATTAGGTATCCGGATCTATAGAGATAGATCCAAGAGGATATTGGCACTAAGTCAAGAGTCTTATGTTGATAAGATTCTTCGACGGTTCAGTATGGACAAAGCCAAAAGGGGTTTGGTACCTATGGTAACCGGGACGATATTGAGCAAGACTCAATCTCCCTCCAAACCCCATGATGTTGAACGCATGAAAGAGATCCCTTACGCTTCCGCTATTGGATCGATCATGTACGCCATGATATGCACACGTCCTGATGTCTCGTATGCTTTAAGTATGACGAGTAGATATCAAGGAAACCCAGGTGAGAGTCACTGGATTGCCGTCAAGAACATCCTTAAGTACTTAAGAAGAACTAAGGACTCTATCCTAGTGTTTGGAGGAGATACTGAGTTGCGTGTTAATGGATACACGGACTCAAGTTTTCAAACACATAGAGATGACATGAAATCACAAGCTGGTTTTGTTTTCATGCTCAATGGTGGTGCCGTTAGCTGGAGAAGCTTCAAGGAAGTCAGAATCATGCGGATTCTACAACGGAGGCTGAGTACATAGCGGCATCGAAGGCGCCAAGGAAGTGTGTGGATCGAGCGATTCACGGAAGGTCTAAAAGTAGTACCTACCGCCAATGATCCCATCACTCTCTATTGTGATAATAGTGGGACGATCTTCCAAGCTAAGGAGCCGAAGTCTAGTAATAGATCTAGACATGTACTTAGAAAATATCATGTAATAAGAGATTTTATTGAAAAAAAGGAAATTGCGATTTGTAAGGTTGGGACGGATGACAACATAGCCGATCCGCTCACCAAGCCTTTATCGCAGGCTAAGTATGATGGACATGTTACGTCCATGGGACTTAAACATGTACCAAGTTTATGTTAGATTTTGAAATGAAATAAAAGTGTTGTTTTTGTTCATGTTCACAATCACATTTGTCTTTGATCTTTAATTTATACATTGTTACGTCCAAACGGGTTGTAGTGACAATTGAACCCCGTTAAAGTGAACACGGATTAACATAGTATTTGCCCATAGTCACTTGTATGAGGTGACGTCTCGAATTGACTAGAGTGTGAGGCGATTGATGGCAAGTTCAAGTGCCATAGAGTCATGTGAGATGACTAGTCGATCACATAGGCAGACTGTTAGGAACATTTTGTCGGGCCTTATGACCGCTTATAGAGTTCTGGCAAATTTATATAGCTTGGTCGTGGCGAGAGCTGCTATAGTATTCAAATGAGTCGATTCTTTTGATTAAAGACTATTCACCTAAGATGGCACAGTTTCAGATTAACTTTGATTTGTGTTACTACGACCTTCGTAAATGGGGTCAAATGGGCATATTTTGGGTTATGATGGCTGTGGCTAGTCGAAGGGAATGAGTGCGATAGGAATTGTCCACCCCTAGTCAGGGTTATAACAATATCTCAGGGCCACTCGAGGAGTAATGAACTGGAAATGCGTGGCCACGCTCGGAAAGTATCTATGAGAGATGAGTCCGGTCAATCAGTTATTCTCCAGATCGAGGAAACCACTCTCGATATGATCACTTGCAAGTACGACCTGAAAGACACCTTGCATTGAGTGGGAGATAGTAATAGGACAAGAGAATTGGTGACGCACACTTGTCGAGGACAAGTGGGAGATTGTTGGGAAATGTGTCCTCAACAATAGTGCGATCACATGATTTAAATATCATTATTAAATCTCATTCTAAAGAATACAATTGGGAAGTATTTTTTACTGTCAACTGATCAACATATATCGGTAATGATTGGCTGACTAGAGTTTGACATTACTGTCGTGCGACGGTGGTGATCAATTGACCCCCTAGGTCATACCTATAGGGCAACGCTCTTAATTGATCATTTAATTAATCGTATAATGTTACGAGTTAATTAAATTACTTGAAAATTGACGGACGATTTTGGAAGTAAAATTTACGTATCAAATTGAAATGTGATTAAATGAGATACGGTCTAAGTAATTGAATTGTATCATTACTCGGATGAAATTATTGTTTAAGGAAACAATTAAATTTGAATGAATTATTATTAATGCGATTTATAAACGGTAAAATATTTTGGTACAAGTAATTATGAATTACTAAGTCAATTTTGTATATGACGTATTTTTTCTAATACGTTGATTTTTAATACGTTAAAAATACATAACAAATTTGTGTGACATATGACATGTGACATAAGACAAAATTGACAAAAATAAAATGGATACCATATTATCCAATGTGCCGAAAATTGGAGGAGAATTAAGCTAAATATTGTGTTTATATTATAAGTGGAAAACATAATGATTATATGCTTTAGTAGCCATGCAACCCTAGTTTGAATTGTGAAGGCAAACAAGAGCATGCATTGGGTCTTTTTCTTCCCCCCTTCTTCCCTCTTACACGGTTTGACAAAAAGAAAAGGCAAAGGGTTTTGTCTTTTAATTTTTGCTATAGATTACATGCAGTAGTGTGTAAGATATTCATTCATTCCAACTTCTAAAAAGATTAAGTTTTAGAAAGAGAAAAACCTCCATAATTCCTCTCCTCTAACCGGTTTTAGAGAGACCAAATACCAAATTATTTAGGGTCATTTTTCACAAGATTAATATTGTACTAGTTCATATAATATTAATTCTAATTAAGAGTAAGCCTTGGGTATTATTCCTTGGGAGAGATCCTACACTTGGATCTTTTGTTCATCCAAAAGGAGAGCTCAAGAACAAAAGAAAAGGAGATTTCTTTTGTGCCCATTAGAACCGAAATCACAATGTAAGGATGATTTATTCTTTTTTTGTTAATTAGTTTGCATGCATAAGACCTTTATTAATTTTATGACAAATTAATTTAAAATCATATATGAATATGTTTATGTATATAGATCTACATTTCTATCACTCCCTGCCCAGGACGAGCGTCTCCCTGCCCACCAATCCGAGTGTCCCGATGCCAAGACGATCGTCTTGAGGCCAACAAATCCGAGCGTCTCTCCCCTGATCTGCTCGGATTCCCTTGCAGAACCCAACGTGCCTACTGCCTAGACGCTCGGGACGAGCAGATTTCCTGGAGACTACCAAAACGGAGATGAGCATCTCCTTGGAGAGGAGCACTTCCTCCACTTTTCTTAAGGGTCTTAATAGTCATTTAAGCCATTAGTAACCCTAATCCTTGTACCTAATCTCTATTATAAATGCCCCCTTGCACTACCTAGATTAGCATGTCATCTTAATAGGATCTTAATCTTATCTTAATCAAGTCTTAATACTCTCTTAATCTTGTAATCAATTCTTAATTTAGGATTAATACAAATCTCATTTCTAAATCTTTCCATAATTTCTCTATTGTTCATTATTTATTTTGGGTAATTAGAAGATTATTTGGGTTTATTTGGAGGATTGACAACCTTCCATCAATCATAAGTACTTCTACTATTCTTTGCTTTATTATTTGGAATCATCTTTATAGGTATAATTCTCACTTAATCCTTTTTAATTATTGTTAATCATCTTCATTTGTTTATCATGTTTTGCCTTGCTAGTATGATTGACAACCTTGTTAGCATTTTAAACTTTATAATGAGTGAGTAGTTTCCTTAACTAGGGTTAATGGGGAATTAGGGGAAATCAACATGGGGATTGATTCATGCTTAATCTAATATGTTTTCATAATTAATTTGTTTGCTTGTTGTGATTCTAACTTATGCGCATGTAATGTTTGATGAAATGCGAGACTATGAATCCTTGCATTTTTACCCATCACTTATCTTTTCAATGAGACTTGTTAGACATAAACCAACTCGATTCTCATTAGACCATGCATATAGTTGGATAGGGAGGATTAAGTCGACTTGTAGGTGTTATACAATCTAATCGATTCGGCTCTCGGACCCAAACCTTCTTAGGGATTGTAAGATATACACTTACTCGATCCCATCACAACAATAATTGCTTGCATCTAGTAGAGAACATGTTTGTATGATCAAATCCCATGAATCCCCTATGAACCCATGACACCTTAGTGCTTTTAATCAATTGTGTACAACTAATTTTAATCATCTTGCTTGTTTTCATTACTTTATTTACATTTGTTGATTAGTTTAGTTGATGTCCTACCTCAACCCAAATTGTGACACCCTTAGACACAACCATTTGCAATCAAAAATCCTACATCAATACCCGTCCCTTGGGATCCGACCTTTACTTACCTCTTTACTAAGAGTAGAGTAGTTTGTGAAGTTATAAATATTGTTTTGGTCTAGGTAACTTTTGACGACGACTAACAAAACCGATCCGACCAAAAATGGCGCCGTTGCCGGGGACGGTGTTAACTTGATTTGATTTTCTATGATTGTTTTTAGTTGTGTCTTTCTTTACCTTGGGAAAGTCAAACTCCTCAAGGTTTGTTCTAATTTTTTTCGAGTTGTTTGATATTTTGCATGTTTAGCTAGGAGATCAAAAGGTCACTTGTTACCCAATTATCTTGAATTTGAAAGAACTTTGACCAACAATAGAAGACTTGTTAGAAATACTTTGAGAGGTATTCGTGAGATTGTTGACATTCAACCAAATAACATTGCGTTCATCAACCCTTTTGCAAGAGAAGGAGAGGATAACCCAACACAAAACCAACCACAAAATCAGCCCATAATGCCTAAATTTTCGTCACATTCCGTACCAACCGAGGAGAACCTACCAAATGGTACTCCTTCCCCACAACACTTAACCCGTAATTTCAATGCAAAATCCGCATTTATACAATTAGTTGAGAGAAGTCAATTTGGGGGGATGCCTAGTGAAGACCCTAATTCTCATATGGAGACTTTTTGTGACTATTGTGATGCGATTTCTCAAACCGGAGTGACTCAAGACCAAATTCGATGGGTCTTATTTCCTTTTTCTTTGATTGGTTCCGCGAAACAATGGTTGAAGAGCCTAGACAAAGCAACTTTTGGTATTGAATCTTGGAAGAAATTGGCACTTGCTTTCTACAAAAAGTTCTATTCTGCGAAAAAGACTAACATGTTGAGAGCCCAAATCACCTGGTTCAAGCAAAGGGACGAAGAATCTTTGTATGAAGCATGGGTGAGATTCAAGGATAATTTGCCGATCTTGTCCACATCATGGACTTAGCGAGTGGTTCCTTGTACAACAATTTTGGAACGGTCTATATGAAGACTCCTGAAACATTCTCAATATGGGATCAAATGGTATGTTTACCGAAGTTGATGATAATCAAATATGGAACAAGATTGAGGAAAATGGCAGTCCATAACTCACAATATAGTAGACCTCGGAAGGCTGCTAGAGGAGGAAAGCATGAAGCGGACTTTATTACTCAATTGGGTGTTCAACTTAGTGCTCATATTGACACCATTAATTTTAAGTTTGAGAATGCTATGGCTAAACTTGAAGAGGCCTCCAAATCATCTAAGCAACATGTGAATGCCATGGTGGCATCTTCATCAATTCCAAGTGGAGTATGTGAGAGTTGTGGAACTTTGGGACATGACCAAATTGAATGTAGGGGAACAAGTGAACAAGTGAATGCTTTCCAAGCATACATGAGTGGTACCCCTGATTCCAACTATTACAATGAAAACACCAAATTCCATCCCAACTTCTCATATAAAAGCCAAAATGTTCAAAACCGTCAAACAACATACACCCCACCTCCAATGAGAAACCAAGCTCAAAGACCCTTTTACAATCAAAACCAAAGTTATCAAAATCAACCTCCATACAATAAAAAAAAATGACCAACATTTTGATGTTCAAAAAGCGGTCCTCCAAATGCAAAAGGACCAACAAGAGTTTTTCACTCAAATGCAAAAGGATAGTCAAGCAAAAGACATCACCATCAACAACATCCTAGCTCATACAAAGATGTTGGAGACCCAAATGTCTCAATTAGCATCTTCAAGTTCACAAAGACAAAAGGGGAAATTGCCACCTCAACGTAATCCCCCAAGACAAGAGTCGGTGAGTGCCATCCATTTAAGGAGTGGTACAACGTATGAAGGGCCGAAGAGGCCCGTTGATGAAGATGTTGTTAATGCTAGTGACAAGGAAATAATTGTTGAAGACTCTAAGAAAGAAGATGAACCCACCACCATTCAAGAAGTTTCAAAGGAGAATGAAGAGAAGGCTAAGGAGAAAGAGCTTATTGTGATTCGTCTTCCATTTCCAAGTCGTCAAGCTAAGCCTAAGTTTGATGAACAACTTAGGAAGTTTATGGAGATTGTGAAGAACTTGGAAGTCTCAATTCCATTTACAGAATTAATTAATCATGTTCTGGCCTATGCGAAATACATGAAAGATATTCTTACAAAGAAGAAATCCATCCGGAAACTTGAGACTATTGCTTTCACTAAGGTGAGTAGTGACATCCTACAAGGAAGTTCACCTCCAAAACTAAAGGATCCGGGAAGTTTCTCTTTTCCATGCACCATTGGCGACACCACGATCAACAAAGCTCTATGTGACCTTGGGGTAAGTGTGAGTGTCATGCCATATAAGGTATGTAAAAGGTTATTAATGGGAGAGCTTAAGTGCACTAATATCATACTTCAAATGGCGGATCGATCTACGAAGACACCTTTAGGGGTATGGGAAGATGTGCCGGTAAGAATTGGCAAGTTCTTCATCCCGGTGGACTTTGTTATTGTTGATATGGAGGAAGACTCCAACATTCCTATCATTTTAGGAAGACCTTTCTTACACACCGCGGGAGCTGTGATTGACGTGAAACATGGAGAGCTCACCCTTGAACTGGGAGACGAAACAATCACTTTTAATCTTAAGAAGACAATGAGAGCTCCCCGACTACATGAGCCATGTTTCATGGTTGATCATTATAGCTGAAAAAGTGATAGGAAGAAGTTGGCATCTCAATGCAAAGAACAAGACATGGGTAAAGAATCACCATCCATATAGAAGAAGAAAATGGGTAATCTGCAAGATGCTCCATCCAAAGAACGAGAATGTTTCAACAAGAATGAGAGCTTAAATAGCACACCACCACTCATGACAAGAGAAAAAGAAGGCCTCATGGGCCATAATGACAAGAAGAAGGAGGAGCTGTTCTCATCAACTCATGATACTAATGGGGAACAAGTAGATGAAGTATGCAGTCATTGGGATAATGAGTTTGAAGGGTTATTCAATCCTTATATCGGTAATGCTATGACCCAATAACTCAATGAAGAACAACATGTGCAAAGGCCTATTGAGGATCTTTATCAGGACAATGAACAAGCTTTCGACTACTTCTTCAAGGTGTTGAGCAACGTCAACAACAACTTGGCTATGCCCCCTTGACATCTCATTTATGGACGAGAGTTTGGTGGAGTCCTCCCTAAACCACTATTTGTAAATATTCAAACCACTTAACTTGCATTTTACTTATTGTATTGCATTTTTGTCAATTTTGGATTTGTATTTTTACGCCTTGATCAAGATTTTCATCATTTCGAGAGAAAGTGTGGGAGGGACTTATATGATTATTGATGTGTAGTGTTTTGACATAGTGTGGGGATAGCAATTGCCTAGGCTATCCAAGCCTTCGTAGTGCCCCCACAATGAGACCAAAGGAATGAAGAGTAATGACACGGGTTATGAAATACCCACGGATGGAACTGAATTCGTGAGGTAGAGGGACAATCCGAGCGGCCCGATAAGAATCCGCTCGTCCTGACAAACAATCCGAGCATCCTGGGAAAAAGACGCTCGTCCTGAGAGAGCTGAAAAAAAAAATTTGGTCTGACTGAAGATCCGAGCGTCTCCACGTAGAATCCGCCCGTCTCAGTCAAGACGCTCGTCTCACCAAGGATCCGCTCGTCTTACTGCTGGTAAAACTTGGGATTTCCTCCTGACAAGGAATCCGAGCGTCCTCAAGTAAATCTGCTCATCTCCCTTCATAAAGACGCTCGTCTTCCTCAGAAGATGCTCGTCTCAGCATGGTCTTATTTTCTAAAGCAAACTGAAGCAGAATCTGAGCGTCCTGACCGAGAATCCGCTCGTCTCCCCTGTGTAATTCAAATCCAACGGGATTAAAACCGCACCTTTCCCATTTCATTTTACTCATTTAAAACACAGCCACATCTCCAAAACCCTCAAAACCCTCAATGCCTCAACCCTCCTTCCACAAAAATCAAATTTCTCAACCAAATTCACCCAAATCAATTCCAAACTCCCTCAAATCTCAAACAAATCACTCCTTTGTCAACAACAGGCAATTAAAACACCAAAATCTTCAAAGTTTGAATCGATTTTTAGGATACAAGGCAAAATTCAACTATCCTAAATCGATTTGGGTCTTATTGAAACTTGAAGAAATCAAGCATACCTTTGGTGTTACTACATACAAGGAGAAGATGACTAGGATAAAAGGTGGAAGCAAGGAACCTCCAAAGAAAAATCTCTCAAAAAGGCAACAAGCTCTACAACCTCTACAAGCTTCAGAGGTTTTGGTGGTTCAAAGTGCAAGTTTGGAGATTCAAGAGACTACTCCTCCCATGGTGGACACTACAACTTCTACTCCGGTTGTTGAGCAACTAGATGATTATCCGGAGGTAATTTTCGCATCCGATGCCCATAGGAAGAAATTTTTATCTCTTGCTAAGAAATCTATTTTACCCAACAAGTTCATATGCCAAGATACTATGACCAAATTGGGTGTCTTAGAACAAACCAAGAATTTCTTTGAGTTCATGGGATTGCTTACTTTGTTTAATATGCAAGAGTTAACCTACTCATCCCTCACCTTGGAGTTTTTAAGCTCATTGAAAGTTACAAAAGTGGAGACTCGAACAAACATTGAATTCCGCCTTGAGAATGTTGATAGGAAAATGTCTTATGACGAGTTTGGTAATGTTTATGGCCTTAACAGTGACCCGACTTATATGAAGAAGCCCCTAACCTAATATGATCTCGCTCCCTTATGGAAGGCTATTACCGGGAGAAACTTTACATCTTACCATGATTGTCGTGCCCTTTATGTCCATCATCCGGGCATAAGGGTGTGGCACAAGGTTGTTGGGCATACTTTGATTGCTAGAAAGGGAACAAACCACTTCACCGAGTTTGATTTTATTTATCTTGAGTCAACCTTGAATATAGGTAGAGAGTTCACCAAGAAGTACAAATTCTTCAACTTTTAATTAAGAGGTGACTCAATATCGATCATGACAAGGAAGGTACGGCCTTTATTGTTAATGGAGGATTGGTAACTAATTTGGCAAAACACTTCAACCGGTATTTCAACAAGGATGTCACCTATAAACCGGTTAAGGGAGGCTGATACCGTCGTCAGGTACCAAAAATAAAATACCTAGTTACACTAACAGAAGCTAGCAGGAAGTAGGGTCGATCTCCACAGGGAGGCGGTCACTATCTACTTATCTATTCGGTCTGTCTAACGTCACAGGATGGGGGGTTTGAATTGTTTATTTTGACTAAACTAATTAGATTAAGCAAGAGAAAAGGAAATAAGAAAAATTAACAAGGAAGAGAGAGAGGACTAGGATTTCGGGTGTTCAATGAACGTCAGTCAATTGCAGTCAAGGTTACAGATTAGTCGATGTGTCGGTTTAAGGGGCTATGAATATATCCTTCCGGTCTCAATTCGCCCTAAAATACTATTAGCTTAGCTTCCGCCCTCACTAAAAAATTATATTGTTCACTGCGGGTCTCACCCCTTCCAACCTTCCGGTCTAGGTCAAGGCTTACCAAAATTAAAATGCTAATTGCATCGATTCAATCAGCAAGATACAATGAAATCAGCGATTAACAACATAGACTAAAACAACAACGACAATCTATGAACTAATTAGCAATTAACAACAGTCCATCGAATCACCTAATCCTAGCAGGAGAAATTAGCTAGTCATAAATAAAGAAAGAGTAAAAGCATGAGAAAGAGGAATAAACATTAAGTAAAAGAGAGAAAAGGGAGAAAGGGAAGAAAGAGTTACAGAGAAAAGAATCCGGGATGAAAAGAATGAAAGAAATGTATAACAGTGATAGAGCAAAGAAAAGTATCAGGGAACGGAGTCCCAGATGTGTTCTCCTATATATGTTTAGTGTTAGTCGTCATCCTATTTATAGAGGAGATGAGTTTTATTTAACCTAATTATAAAATAAAGCAAAAAGCCCGAGCCCATAAGTGATTTCACTCGATCGAGTGATTTAAAGCCACTCGATCGAGAAAAGTTAAGCTCAAACCACTCGATCGAGTGAAATAAATACTCGATCGAGTAAACCCTAAAATGCAACTACTCGATCGAGTAGAAAAAGGAGTAGATCGAACATAATTGTACTCAATCGAGTACTTTCCAGCGCACAATTCCTGCTTCGCGTACTGAACTTCAAACGGCTGCCATTTCTTCGTTACTTGGGAAAACACGACGATTCCGATGGCATTGGAAAGCTAAGAGGACAAAATTTCATCCCTATATAGAATCACCTAAAAATCAGTTATATAACTCGAGACATGTCTCTTCAAAGTAGGCACTAGCAATTTGAAGTTCTTCCTTTGCTCGCCTAGCTATCTTACTTCTTTGCGCATCTTAAGACAGCTACATTCTCGCTCCAAATTCACTGTTCCTCCAAATGCATCCTAAAAGGACGGTAAAAGGCTCGATTTCACTATTTTTTGGTCCATTCCTGCAAATAGAACAAAACAAACCAAAGTAGCATATTCGGGGCATTTTGTAGCATAAAACTACGATAATAGCATAGAAATACGTGCATAAAAAGGCCAAAGAGGACTATATAAAATGCACGCATCAAATCTCCCCAAACCAAACCTTTACTCGTCCCCGAGTAAACGAAATGCAAACTAATGGAACAGAAAAGATAACTCAGAGCTAGCTACAAACGCCCACAAACTAATACTTATAGCAAAGCAGTCAAATGCAAACGTGTTATATGATGTCTATAATAAAGCTGAACCGTCGACCTTGCAAGACCTTTAATAATGGACTCTCACGGGTCACTCTTCTCTCATGAAGTAAAGGGTAAGCAATTAAACGTGAGAGAGAAAGAAAAATAGTTGCTCACCTAAACTACGACCCACATAAACATGCATGCAACTGATATGATAGACAATTCTAACTACCATACATACATTTGAACCAAACAAGGTTCGTCACAGTCGTGGGCTTACAAAAGTATGGTAAAGTGAGGCAAAAGGTAAGAAAAGGCAAAACATTTATGGGAATGTGGAGGTATAGGCAGCCAAGCTAGTACCTAAACAAAACCATATGACAACATCCATTTCCAACTCAATTATAGAATTTAGCGCATATGCCCTTCATTTGGCACAAAACTCACAAAACCGAACAGAAAATACTCCTCAATAAATGTAAATAAAGCATAGGAGCAGAAACCGTCTCATCAAACAACATCTTCTTTTTTTTTTCCTTTTTTTATTTCATCACGGTTTCTTGCATCATCATTTTCTTTTTCGTTTTCTTTTTTTTTTTTCGAATTCTTTTTTTTTTCATTTTTCACATTTTTTCCTTTTTTTTTTCATCCTCCTTTTCTTCATTAAATACCAACTCCAAACCAATGGATACAAGCCAAACTCGGCACAATAAATTACATACCGGAAAACTATCTAAACTAGCTTGACAAGGCAGACTAAATTTGGAATGTAGTTAAGGGTCAACAGGAAAATTTGGCTTATGTGGAGTTTATGGATAAAAATGAAAGAAAGGAAAATTGTAAGCACCTCTCTGTATGTGACACCAACCACTAACCCGAATGTATGCAGGCAAAAAGCAAGTGAATTTCATATACGTGCAAATTGATGAACATGCTATGCAAGAAGTAACTACTCACAATCCTACATGAAACTGGTCACAAATGAGACCAGTTTATAAGGCTCTAATCTTAGAAATTATAGGTAGCTTGCCAAAATTTTCAAGTCAAGTCTATTTGTTCAGCTAAATTTTAACATTAACTCGTAGATATGCAATAACACAAGGCTAAAGATATTAAGTTTTATGCAAGGCTTAAGTAAAAAGGACAATTATAGTGCAATTTCATCATTGAAATCAACCGTTCCGACTCAACCTATATGCAAAAGTAGACGTAAAATTTTTGAAATTTCAGAAATCTTTCTATTTTTCTTTTGAGATTTTTGAATTTTATAAAAATAAACAATAGTGCATACAGAAATTAAACGTGATAATAGAAATGCAATAAAAACAATATGCAGACACAGATATGGATGCATAACCTCCCCAAACCGAACCGTACAATGCCCTCATTGTACCAAAACATGGAAAGGAAATGCAAACTAAAAGAGAAAGAGAGTGAAGCGCGGAAAAACTTACAAGATTACGTGAATAAGGGACCTCCCCAAACCAGCGAGCAACGTGGGAGGTCACAAACAGCTGCAGAACATCGTCACAGGAAGCGAATCCAGGCAAACTAACTCGGTCGAGAGAGAAGATTGCTCGATTGAGTGCAATGGGCTGTAGAAGTGTTTGATCGAGAAAGTAGGGCACTCGATCGAGAAGACACATTATTAAACACACACCAAAAACCGAAATGTTAGAAAAACAACTAAAAAGCGTAAATTCCGGGTTGCCTCCCGGACAGCGCTAGTTTCAGACAGGTCCTTGCTCGACCTTCTTTTCTTCGAGCCTCTCTAATATAGCCTGGTCAAAACAGGTCAAAGTGCGCAGCAACCTATCAAACAGCTGCGCGTGTACTACACAAAACTGTTGGTAGCACCATGGTAAAACAGTAGCATAGGAAAATAAAATGTATAAACGTTTTGAGGCTAATAAATTTCCTATGACAGCACCTAAATTTATCCACAAAATAAAGGAGCTTTGGAGCAATTAATAATAATCTAGGGTAGTGTTTCAGATTAACAAAATTATGATGACAAGAACGGTGAAGAACTGTTAAATTAATTGACCAACTGGGAGGGGGTATGGCATTAAAAGAAAAAACACGAGTCATACGAGGTAGCGTACTATTAATATTAACAACAATAAAATTATCGCTAACTACCTCAGGTGGGTTGCTCTCAATGTCGGAATAATTGACAAAAGAATATATTACCTCATCCGTGCTAGGAGCAATTACCGACTCAGCTGTCTTCTTGTCACCCTCCTCTGTGGATACCGTCCCGTAAATCGCATCCTCAAGCGCATCCAACTCGGCTTTGAAAAGGGGAGATTCACCGTAACCATTATCATCATCAAAATCGTCATCTAGAATGAACCCAAGTGACGTTGCATTGCTCTCTCTGGCCAAATCAATCGATCGAGTGGATTTATTACTCGATCGAGAGCTTTCTTCCTGATTTTCACTCGATCGAACACAGTGAACTGCTCGATCGAGAACTTCCTCAACACAACTGTTCGATTGAGTGGAATCAATTGTTCGATCGAACGTTTTCTCTGGTAATCCACTCGATTGAGCACTATTACTAACTCAATCGAGTGATCTTTGTAGTGCATCACAGAAATCTTCATAACTCGCTTCATTTTCGTATAGATCTTTGTACTCCGAGTCATATAAACTATCAGCAACGATAGGCAACTCGGGTCCTCCCTGGGAAAGACTACTCTCCGCGTGCCTAAAGGTCGTCTCAGCGGCTAGCTGAGCTATTTGAGACTCAAGCTCATCGATTTGAGCGTACGTATGTCTATCATACTCTTGCTTTTTGAATGCAAGTGTCTTGATCAAATATTTCAGCTCCGCAATCTCTTCTTTCTGTCTATCAGGAGTAGGAGCTTGTTGTCGCGGTGGCCAGACGAACGTAGGCTTTTGATAGCCTCGTTGATAAGGTAGACGTGGCGGCAAAACTACAGCGGAATGGCTAGCTTGTCTACGGTGCTTGAACGCGTAGACCTCGTCGTTCTCTGCCATACAAATAGCTGCATTGTGCCTAGCAGCACCACATCTCCCACAGTAAACCACCTATTGCGCCATAGGATGGAACATAGGCGGAGGTCAAAGGTACTCAAGCCTTCCCTTAGACGATCTTTTACCTAGAACTGTCTAGGTAGGACCTGCATGACCTATGAAAACAACGCTAAAGAAAAAGATTAGAACGACCTCAAGGGATAAACCCCTTGAGGCTAAAAACAGACAAAATAAACCAGGTAAATAAAGTAGTTGCCTCCCCGGCAACGGTGCCAAAATTTGATACCTTCGTCAGGTACCAAAAATAAAATACCTAGTTACACTAACAGAAGCTAGCAGTAAGTAGGGTCGATCTCCACAGGGAGGCGGTCACTATCTACTTGTCTATTCAGTCTGTCTAAGGTCACAGGATGGGGGGTTTGAATTGTTTTGACTAAACTAATAAGATTAAGCAAGAGAAAAGGGAATAAGAAAAATTAACCAGGAAGAGAGAGAGAGAGGACTAGGATTTCGGGTCATCAATGAACGTCAGTCAATTGCAGTCAAGGTCACAGATTAGTCGATGTGTCAGTCTAAGGGGCTATGAATATCTCCTTCCGGTCTCAATTCACCCTAAAATACTATAAGCTTAGCTTCCGCCTTCACTAAAGTATTCCATTTTTCACTGCGGGTCTTACCCCTTCCAACCTTCCGGTCTAGGTCAAGGCTTACCAAAATTAAAAAGCTAATTGCATCGATTCAATCAACAAGATATAATTAAAGCAGCGATTAACAACATAGACTAAAACAACAACGACAATCTATGAGCTAATTAGCAATTAACAACAGTCCATCGAATTACCTAATCCTAGCAAGAGAAATTAGCTAGTCATAAATAAAGAAAGAGTAAAAGGAAGAGAAAGAGGAATAAACATTAAGTAAAAGAGAGAAAAGGGAAAAAGGGTAGAAAGAGTTACAGAGAAAAGAATCCGGGATGAAAAGAATGAAAGGAAAGTATAACAATGAAAGAGCAAAGAAAAGTATCAGGGACCGGAGTCCCAGATGGGTTCACCTATATGTTTTTAGTGTTAGTTGTCTTCCTATTTATAGAGGAGACGAGTTTTATTTAACCTAATTACAAAATAAAGCAAAACGCCCGAGCCTATAAGCGATTCCACTCGATCGAGTGATTTAAAGCCACTAGATCGAGCAAAATTAAGCTCAAACTACTCGATCGAGTGAAATAAATACTCGATCGAGTAAACCCTAAAATGCAACTACTCGATCGAGTAGAAAAAGGAGTCGATCGAACATAATTGTACTCGATCGAGTACTTTCCGGCACAATTCACGCTTCACAAGACCGAACTTCAAACGGCTGCCATTTCTTTATTACTTGGGCAAACAGGGCGATTCCGGTGGCGTTGGAAAGCTAAGAGGACAAAAGTTCATCTCCAATTAGAATCAGTTGAAAATAAATTTTATAACTCGAGATGTGGCTCTTCAAAATAGGCACTAGCAATTTGAAGTTCTTCCTTTGCTCGCCTAGCTATCTTACTTCTTTGCGCATCTCAAGACAGCTACATTCCCGCTCCAAGTTCACTCTTCCTCCAAATTCATGCTAAACAGACGGTAAAAGGCTCGATTTCACTATTTTCTGGTCCATTCCTGCAAAGAGAACAAAACAAACCAAAGTAGCATATTCGGGGCATTTCGTAGCATAAAACTACGATAATAGCATAGAAATACGTGCATAAAAAGGCCAAAAAGGATTATATAAAATGCACGTATAAGAGGCCATATCATTGATCTAGCCACTATGGTTCAAAAATTCAAATGGGTCAAGAATGATACTCTTGACGACAAATTTGGGTGGTTAACAAAAGATGTCAAATCCTTCACTTTACCGAACAAAATTTGCCGATTAAATGTCCATAGGCTAAACTACCTTCTCCCACTCTCCGAGGAAGTTGATTACATAATACAACACCAAAGGGGGGACATTGACGAGCCCTCCTCCTGTATTATCACTCCACCCTACCCATTCACTTACCATGAGTTTCAACCCGAAAATGTTAAGGCGGGGAATGACTACTTGACTCTTTTGATGCAACAAATGCACAAGAAAGCTTATGAGGATAGTGTCAATTCTTATAGAGCACAATATCTGCCCCTCATATATCTAGCTAGGCAAGGACTTCTTGACCCATCTTGTCCTTTGCCTAGTTGGGCGGATAGGGAAGTCTTCTTTCCTAGTGCTTCTAGGGGTGCTAGCTTGGGTGAAGAGGAGGTTGTTGTTGTTGAGAGTGGTGGAAAATAAGGTGAAGAAAATGATGAAGAGAATGAAGAAGGTGAAGAAGAAGAGGGTAGTGAGGACGAAGAAGGAAGTTCAAGTGAATGTGGAGATGACTCCGGGCCTATGGAGGTTGATTCTAGTGAAGAGGTTGATGATGATGGAGATGATAGTGATGACGCCATGGGAAAAGATTGAGGATTAGCAAGCTCTTGGGAGGATGCCACATTACTTTGTGAGTCTCCTACACCTCCTTTAAGGTTTGTTTATTTCTCTTGTTTTTCATACAATTTTTATCTTGATCATGATTTTTGAGTCCTAGCATCAATTATAGGACTCACACCTCGGTCCCATTGAGGTGTTTCTTTTATTGTTCCCACATTCAGAATCCAAAATGGCAATTGTAGTTTCATACATAGCATCTTTATGCATAAACTCCCCCAATTTTTGATAATAGAAATAATGTCTATTTTGGTTTGGGGAAGTTTATGCATATGCATTCGGAGCTAATCTAAATTATGCTCTCCAACCAAAACAAAAAAAACTCATGCATCATATAGTATAGTTTAGTTGCATCACATGTTTATATGTCATATATTTTGCATTTAGCTTAGAAATCATGCATTTTCATATAGATTGCATAATTTCCTATCGTATTGGCCATTGAGGACAATACCCATACTAGTGTGGGGATGTGAAATTCTAACATAACTTTTTAAAACAAAAATGATAAAAATTGAAAAGTTTGAAAAATACAAAAACAGGTCTTTTTATTTCATAAATCATAAAAACCATAAATATTTGAAAAATTCCAAATTCCAAAAAAATGTTCATTTCCTTTGTAGTGTAGTCTTGTAAATATTGTGTTTGTTCATCCTTTTCACATTGATCGACTACGCCACATCCGAGACATGAGGATGTTGAAGACTGCATGGTATGATCTTTCCAATCTCCTTTTTCCTCTTTATGTTAATGACTATGTGGCTTTATTTTGATTGATGCGGTAAAAACAATGTGATTATAGGATTGCATTTAGATTATTTGACATACAAGTTGGTAGAGGCATATGCATTAGGATGTATTGTTAGTTGCATCATGACATATAGATGCATTTAGGAAAAATTTTGTGAAACCATCTATTTGGGAAGCTTGAGAAGTGTATATAAAGCCCTTGTAGATACTTTTTCTTCTTAAGACTTTGCTTGTTAGAATACTTGTAAAACACCCTACGATGTGTCATGCTAGTATCATTTTACCCATGGATTAAGGCCTAGTCAAGAGTACCTTGTGGTGTGATAACTCCTTGGCTACCGTGTATTCCAAGGTGACCCTTGAAACCATGCAACCATCATCCATGTTCTACCACATTTTGTCATAAAAGGGAATGGGCACAAAAATTGTTCAAAATTTGAGTTCAAGAAATGAAATTAAAAATCAACAAGTTTGCAAATGCATCAAAAAAAAGAGGCGTAACAAAATGAAAACTCCTATGCTTCAAATATAAGCACCCTCCCTACAAATGGGGTGACTTTGAAAATGTTCAAAAGGAAAATGCAAGAAAAAGTTGAAGTTGTCAAGTGTTGAAAATGCCAAACATCAAAAGAAATGGCAAAAGAAATGTTCTCAAAATATCAAATACCACAAATTGGGGGGAAAAAAACAACAAAGAGAACTCCCATATGAAACTCAAATTCTATTGATCCCTTTTACATCGTATCCACTTTTGTGCATGGTAGAGAGGGGACGACCCTTCTTCTTGTCTAGGCAAGAAATGGAATTCCGCGATCCTCCAGTGTTTCTAACACCATACGGAGTCTACTCTTGACGAAAACATTTAATGATTCAGGACAAAGGTACCCTAGCTTGACACAACATGGAGGTGATTTATTGGTATCCTTCTAGGCTTAGTAGTTTGAAGAAACCATATATATGATGGAATGTGTACCCTTAAATGCTATTCATTTTTGTAGATGCATCCATTTACTTGTTTTATATGCTTAATGCTTGGATGTGTCACCATTTTGGCAAGCCCCACCTTGCCTTGAAGAAGGCAGCTTACCTCATGGTTGTCTTGTTGTAAGTTGAAGGGGCGGAGTGAGACCCGCTAATTGTCTCACATCGGCTATATTAGTAGGTTAGTTTGAATAACGGTAGCCAAGGAGTCATCACATCACAAGGTACTCTTGACTAGGCCTTAGTCCATGGGTCAAAGATACTAGCATGACACATCCTAGGGTGTTTTAGAGGTATTCTAATGAGCAAAGTCTCAAGAAGAAAAAGTATCTACAAGGGCCTTATATAAACTTGTCAAGTTTCCCAAATAGATGTTTTCACAAAAATTTTCCTAAAATGCAACTACATGCCATGTTGCAACTAACATTTATACAACCTAATGCATATGCTTCTATCAACTAGTATGCCATATAAACTACATGCAACTCCTAAGATCACATTGGTTTGTACCGCATCAACCAAAATAAAGTCACATAGTCATTAACATAGAGAGGAAAAAGGAAATTGGAAAGATCATACCATGCGGTCTTCATATTACTCATGCCTCAGATGTAGCGTAGTCGATCCAATGTCATAAGTGGACAAACAAACACAAGTATATACAGAGTATACAATTCTACACTACAATGAAATAAACATGTTTTTGGATTTTCAAATTTTTCAAATTTTTATGGTTTTTGTTTTTGTGAAATAAAAGAACATATTTTTGTGCTTTTCGAAATTTTTCAATTTTTATCATTTTTGATTTTAAAAGTTAAGTTAGAATTTCCCATCCCCACATTAGTATCGGCATTGTCCTCAATGGCCAATACGATAGAAAATTATGCAATGCAAGCTAAATGAAAATGCATGATTTCTACACTAATATGCAAACTATATGACATATATACATAAGTGATGCATTCTACTCTACCCTATATGATGCATGCTTTCTATTGTTCGGACAACTAATTTGAATTAACTCGCATCCCTTGTGTTTGAACATCCCCAAGCCAAGTAAGACACTATTTCTAGTGCAAAAATAGGGGGGGTTCATGCACAAGGAAAGGATGCAATGTGTGGACACGGCCCACCTGCCAGCCCACTTCGATCTGTGGATGCACAACGGTCTTTTTGAAAGCCACGCTCGGCGGCGTAAAAATGCTTTGGACCGGATCGTTTTAGATCGGTCGGTTTCGTCTCGGTAAAGGTCTCGAAACGATTAGAGATGTTTGGAGTCGCCACCAAGCATTTGTGGGATGCCTGGAACCTGTTCGAAATCTACTTTATACCTCGGTCAAATCGAAGCAAAAAGCAGCGTTTGACATAGGTACTAAAGATAAGGAAATCGTCCCTCTTTAGCATCCTATCTCTAGAATGACTCTCGTACGCCCTGGATAAGGTCGCCCACTATCCAAAGTTTCTGAGTAAGAGGCGAAGGTACGTATTGGGAAGCCCTTTAATCAGACACCCAATTCTGCCCGCGTTTAGCGGCCTCTACTGATCGATCTTGGTTGGTTGAATGCAAAAGTTGATAAAACGGTTTAAATGCATGAATGCGCATCTAATGATTTAAACCTAACATGTGAGAGCTTTCTAAGTCGGTTGATTTAATCCAAGTATCAAGTATAAGATGTCGAGTTGGATTAATGATTGATTTTCATGCAAGACGGAAATTAAACATCCATTTACCGTATTAGGTTTAGGGTGCATAAAATGATCCATTTGTCTTAGTAAGGCATTTTGCAAATATGGCTTTGAATAGTCATCTAATCTGTCCTATATCCGGGTTAACCGGAGTCGGGATTGTCCTAGACTAATCTTTGGAAGGAACAGAGACCACTGCACTGACGGCTATATGAGGCGCGAGCCAGCCGGCGGTGTAAGGGGCCTCCCTCTGGTTTTGAAAATGAGAAATGGAGAGCCTGTTTAGGCGCGGGTTAGCCCACGGTTTATGTGCCATGTTCTGACCTTTTAGAAAACGTTATAAAACGTGTTGAAAATGGGTATTTGAACCCGGTTTGATTTGAAGGGGTCGTTTAGACCGCATTTGTTGATTTGAAGAACTAGACTCGAATAATCATCATTATTTTGATAATATTCGGTGTCGGGTTCGATTTGACAAACTTGACATGAATAGTTTTGAAAATGATTATGGACTAATTGTCTTAAGTCCATTTGAATGTAATTAGTCGATACTCATCATCGTACCCGGGTTAAAATTCGGCATGGTATGTAGAACCAAGGATGACTTTGTGTTGGGGACTAATATGTTTGTTTAAAAATGTAAAGAAATGAAATAAAAGGCTTTAAAATACCTTTTAAATGTCATTAACCAAATATTATCACCGAAACACGGATTTAACCGTCATGGTACGAGGAACCAAGGGTGAAAAATGTTTTATGGTTAAAACAAGTGAAATAAAATAAAAAGGGTTCGAAAATACTTGAAATGGTGAAAAACGATTACAAATATGAAGATTGATTAAAGGGAAATGACGAGAACAAACATGGTTGATCTCTGGTCTGAGCACCCCATTTAGGCGCGGGCTAGTTGGCGACCTAAGGGGCTTCTGCCTCAGACCAAAAATCAGGTTTGGCTCGTTTATTCCATGTTTTGGTTCATGTTATGCATGTTTTAGCATGTTATAGTCATGAAACAAATGAAAACATAATAAAAGAGGATTTTTACACCCTCATACTTACATGTTTGGTTATGGCGAGTGACCGACGTAAGTGTAACAACTCGTTTGATCGGAAAAAACTCGGTTTAAAACAGTTTTGGTAAGTAAAAACTAGTGTTTTAATGTTAGTGATGGTGTAGTGCTCGAAATGGCCGGTCAAGTGATTTAATGCACGATGACGGTACCAAACAATGTGTAAGGCTCGTGTTTACGATCGGCAGGTCGTAAATACGCGTCGGGTTGTGACTTAAGAAGACGAGTCGAGAATTTTAAGGGAGAAAAGAGGGGGCGGACACTCGTGTAAGTCTCAAATGGGTGGCATTTGAGGGGTATTTATAGGAGAATGAGTGGTTCTGTGACTTTTGAGCGACGTGGCCATCTGGGCTGCTCAAAGAGGCGCGAGCCACGTCGCGGTTCTTCGAGTTGTGTTGTCACTTTCACAACAAACACAATCAAGATTTGTTCTATCCTAGGTTTTGTAGTCGCATGTTTGGTACTTGACCAACATGAATCCGGGAAAACTTAAGGTGGAAGATTTGAAATGTTTGGTTTTTTGTGGTTGACTCGGTTTGACTCGTTGTTGGAGTCGAGATTTGAATTTTTGAGTCGGTTTTTGGTCTGGTGCCGGTTTTGACTCTAGTTAGTGTCATTTCGACCCCGTCGTCGTGCATTAAACACTCCAGGTATTTTTGAAATGTTTTGAAATGTTTTATTTTTGAAATCGTTTTAAGTTTTCCGACGTAAAGTTGTACACAAACTGTCGATCAAATGCCGCGATTCCAAAACATGTTGTAGTCCGATAATCATCGGGTGTTTGTCGTAGTCTCGGCAGATACTGGGTATCTACAGAGCCCCCACTTTGACTGAGGCTTGGATAGGGCGAAAGTCAAAGTAGAGCCCCCAGGTCAATCGAAGATTACAACCTGGAGACCCAAGCGACGTCGAGGCGGCTCGAAAGGATTCGGGTCAAGGACCTGCCTTCGGGAAGGGCGACGCCAAGGCGACTCGAGGGTACGAGCCAAGGACCTGTCGTCGGGAACAGTTTAGAGTCTGTCGACACCGTGCGGGTCGTTTAAAGTCCGTTAGACTACGTACAAAGGCTCGCCAGCCATAAGAAGAAGTCATACCTGAGGCATCTTCGGATATTTCTTCGCATGTTTGCGGATAAAAGCTTGCCAGCCATTGTAAGGAAATGTACCCGAGACATTTTCGGATCTGTCCTTAAATGTTTGCGGACAAGGGCTCGCCAGCTCTGATAAGGAAATGTACCCGAGGCATCTTCGGGATGTGTCCTTGAAGGGCTGTGGGCAAAGGCTCGGCAGCCATGACAAGGAAATGTACCCGAGGCATCTTCGGGATGTGTCCTTGAAGGGCTGCGGGGAAAGGCTCGCCAGCCATGACAAAGAAATGTACCCGAGGCATCTTCGGGATGTGTCCTTGAATGTTGCGGAGAAAGGCTCGCCAGCCAATGGTAAGGAAATGTACCCGAGGCATCTTTAGGATCTGTCCTTGAAAATTGCGGACAAAGGCTCGCCAGCCAATGATAAGGAAATGTAACCGAGTCATCTTCGGGATTTGTCCTTGAATATTTGTGGACAAAGGCTCGCCAGCTGTGACAAGGAAATATACCCGAGGCATTTTCGGGATCTGCCCTTGGAAGGTTGCGAACAAAGGCTCGCCAGCTGTGACAAGGAAATGTACCCGAGGCATTTTCGGGATGTGTCCTTGAAGGGTTGCGGGCAAAGGCTCGCCAGCCGTGACAAGGAAATGTACCCGAGGCATTTTCTGGATCTACCCTTGGAAGGTTGCGGGCAAAGGCTCGCCAGCGGATGGTAAGGAAATGTACCCGAGGCATCTTCGGGATCTGTCCTTGATGTTGCGGACAAAGGCTCGCCAACCAATGGTAAGGAAATGTACCCGAGGCATCTTCGGGATGTGTCCTTGAAAGGTTGTGGACAAAGGCTCGCCAGTTGTGACAAGGAAATGTACCCGAGGCATTTTTGGGATCCGCCCTTGGAAGGTTGCGGACAAAGGCTCGCCAGCCAATGGTAAGGAAATGTACCCGAGGCATCTTTGGGTTCTGTCCTTAAATGTTGCGGACAAAGGATCGCCAGCCAATGGTAAGGAAATGTACCTGAGGCATCTTCAGGATGTGTCCTTGAAGGGTTGCGGGCAAAGGCTCGCCAGCCGATGGTAAGGAAATGTACCCGAGCCATCTTCGCGATGTGTCCTTGAAGGGTTGCGGACAAAGGCTCGCCAGCCAATGGTAGTCGATTAATGGATAAAGGGAATAGCCGCATCAAAAGGGCTTGTCTTGAAAGTAGCGAACTCGTGATGCCGCCGTGGAAACAGTGAATTTGGATTTTTATTATCACTGTTTTTGGAATGAGCGGGTTCCGCTAGGAAGCCCTTGCTGGTAGTGAATTTGGAATCTTCACTATTAATTGAAGTGACGGTTTATGTGCCGCCGTTGATATTTGATGGAAATAGTGAATTTGGAATCTTCACTATTGATTGAAGTGACGGTTTATGTGCCGCCGTTGACATTTGCTGAGAATAGTGAATTTGGAATGTTCACTATTGATTGAAGTGACGGTTTATGTGCCGCCGTGGATATTTGATGAGAATAGTGGAATTCAATTTCCAACTATTATTTTGAGCATGACGGTTTTAATCGTCGTCGCTTAAAATTTGAAGAAATAGCGGTTTTTGAATCTTCGCTATTATTTCTGAAATTGAAGGAAAATAGTGAATTTGATTTCACTATTATTTTTGAAGTTGGCGGTTTTGATCGTCGTTTGCTTGAAAATAGTGAGTTTAAATTTTCACTATTTGATTGGAGTGACGGTTTATGTGCCGTCGTTTAAAGCCTCCGAAAATTGTGAATTTGAATTTTCACTTTTTGTTTTTGTTTTTGAGAAAATGACGATCTTTAATATCGTCAAATGAAAATTCGAAGTTTGTTATGTGGAAATTGGGCTAAAGCCCAAAATTCGCTGAAAAGGCAAGGGACGCCTGATTGAGGCGCGAGCCACCTGGCGAACCAAAGGGGCTTCCTTTTGTTCTGTAAAAAGACGCGAGGTTGGACTGCAACTCATTCATCATTCCGCCTTCTTCCTTTTCGACACAAAACCTGCAAAAATCGCCATTGAAGGACCTTCACTAGCTTCTACTCGTGCCATTATCAACAATGTCATCTGAAGGTAAGTATTTCCTCTTGAATCCATTCAAATTTGTTGATCTTTAGCTTGATTGAATTAGGGCGGATTTTACCCTAAAAAATCGAATTGGGCGTTTTTGATTGAGCCCATTTCGAGTGAAATTGATGCTTGCATTAGGTTAGAAACTTGTTTAGGAGTATAGGGGTGCTTTTAGTTTGCATTTTGATCCCCGTTGCCGCTCCCTATGCTCGAAAAACGTGAGTGAGGTGAGAAACCGTCTCACTTTGCAACGCCAAGTTTATTTGCTGGGGTCGTGGGTCCCACTAGGTTACATTGTAGTTGGGAAAACCCGTATTTGCCATGTATGGACCTTCGTTGGGTATTTGTAGACAAAATTGGACTTTTGCCTTTTGTGACGGTCTTACGTCTGACAAAATAAGCGTTTGTTTGGGCTTGAATTGAGTCAGTTTGCCTTGAAATGGACCTCATTGGTAATTTAGGTCACCTTGAGGCGTGATAAAATTACGCCTGCCTTTTTGCGGTCGTTTTTGAATTTCGACCGGTTTGGGCTCAAATTAGCGTATGAATTGCCTTTCTGAACCGTAGAAAAATACCCCATTGTGTCGGGAATGTATTTTGGGTTGTTGGCGGGCCCTGTAGGAGTCTTGAAATGCCCTTTTTTTGGTTTTGACTCGTCTTTTGCTTGAAAAGAGGAGCGAGTCATTTTTGTTTGTTTGTTGTGACTGGTTTTGTTTGGTTGGATTTTGGGCGGGATTACCCTTGTTTTGTATTGCAGGTTGTGTTTTTTTGGATTTATCCATTTCATGCCGTCGTAATGCCGAAATTTCGGCTGACGTTTTTTTGTTTTTTTTTTATCATAGGATATCGTTTGGGACCTATGGGGTCCGTTGTTGAGGTTTTAGAGGAGGAGGACGATTCTGGAGGGGAAGAGACGACCGAAGAGGCTGCCGGATTTGAGGCGGTGGTGGAGAATGCTTCCGTAGAGGAGGAGAGGCGGCTGACGTG
Organism: Silene latifolia; assembly: GCF_048544455.1. Classification (NCBI taxonomy): domain Eukaryota; kingdom Viridiplantae; phylum Streptophyta; class Magnoliopsida; order Caryophyllales; family Caryophyllaceae; genus Silene; species Silene latifolia. Next base: position 92,040,422 of record NC_133538.1, on the reverse strand, counting down.
GCCGGTTTGTCCTTTTCGTTGTGGCTCATAGACATGATGGCTGATGATTGGGGCTCAGCACCGGAGTGGTGCATCGCATCATGGTTCTTGGCCTCCTCATCATCCGAAGTCTGCAAGACACTGTCTTCTTTTTGTCGTGGAGTAGGAACGGGGTATTACCATAATGGTAATCACCTCTGCTTCCGTTGTTGCTCCTCTGTTCCCTATGTTGCTCCCTTTCTTTTCTTATCGGAAGGGTAGGTAGTGCTTAGTTCGGTAGGTGGCAGATAGCCCCCAGTTCATTGTCTTTGGCCGGTGTCTGTATGATAGACGGTCGTTCTCGGCCAGTGTCTGTACGATAGACGGTTGTTTTAGGCCAGTGTCTGTATGATAGATGTCTGTACTGAACCCTGTTTGTACGGTCAGTTGTTTGTATCGAACGTGTGTCGATGTATTTTGCGTGAGGAGGTTTGTATATATGTGTTTTTGGATTGTGGTTCATTTTGTGATTTTTGGCTTTTTGTGTTGTGTTTCGGGGGTGCGCTGTCGGCTGTAGATTCTCCTTTTGCTTTGCACTAGTTCCTGCGTCGTTAGTGTAGAAAACAAGCAACAGATAACACATACGCATAAACGTAAACACGTAGAAGCATTTGATTGAAAACCAAAATTAACCAAGATGACTTGAAGTTAAAATTGAAATTTGAAATGAATTTTGAAAATTCCGTGACAAATCGTCACGTTCGGAATTCAAAAGGTAATGATTTGAAAATTTGAGCAATTAACTTGTGTTGTGAATTAAATTGCAACGAAATTATTGAAATTCACTCGAAAAAATCAAACTCAAACTGTCAGGAAAGAATTTTAGAAAAGGATTTTTGCGAGTATATTTTATTTTTGAGGTCAAGACTCGAATTTGTGAGTGCTTGAATTTTTGAGGAAAATTGATGTCGTGTTATCAATCTTCGATTTTGATTTTTTCCGGAAAAATTGCGAAAAAGCGAAAAAATTTCGGAATTTCGACTCACATGGAAACGATCCATCGCGGATCAGGGCGACTAGCCGTTCTCCCCTTAAAAAAAGAAAGAAAAATCCGTATGTTTAAAGCTGCGTCATGAAAACCGTGTCGGATTTCGTAAAACGTGAAAACAAGGAAATGTGAGTGTGAGGAAACACAAAATATCCTGAATCATCCCGAAGAGGCGCGAGCTTCCTGGCGGGAGGTTTCAGGTGTCAGGAGAAAGCACAAGTTGAAAGAGACAAGTCAACAGCGGGAATCCTGGGGAAGACTCAAAGAGGCGCGAGCACGGGCGATGGAAGCCGGCTCTCCCTTTTTTCTGAAAAATGCGCTGATCATTTTTGTATAAATAGGGACGTTTGCGCTTCATTGTTTCATCATCCGAAACACAAAATCATGTCTACAAAACCTCTTCTTCTTCCACAAATATATTTCATGGATGCTTTCGAGAACGCATTGCGACAATGGTGCCTGGATTTGTCGCCTCCCGAAAAGTATCAACTCGCTTGCATGGGAGTTGGTCAATTGTTGGTGCTTCGCCAAGTCAAGGTGCAACCTTCATTTCTTGAAGCATGTCCTCGGTTTTGGGATTCGAAACATCATGTTTTCGTGTTCCCGAAAGGCGAAATTTGCCCTCTTGCTGAATAAGTTGGAGCCATTGGTGGGTGGCCGGGTTGTGTTCCGGATCTTCCTCCGACTCGGTTGTGCTACAAGGAGAAATTCCGTTCCATGTTGGGCTTATCAACAAGCCAAATCAACTTTCTTCTGCTCCACATGGTGTGGATATGTTGGCTCTTATCAACATCTTTTCAAACTGATTAGATGTTAATGTCTCGGAGGTGGCTAGGAGAAGGGCTCTTGCATTTTTCCTTGTTCCTGTGTACCTCTTTGTTGATGTCTTGAAGAAGGAGGGGCCAAGATGCCATGGTAGCATGACCCTTATCCATGTGATTGAGCAAATGGAGCATGGTAGAGATCCATCATGGTTGATGCATGGGGAGTTTATCCAAGCTTTGGATAAGGAAGGCTCTTGTGGAGAAGTTCCCTCTTTTGGATCTCCAAGGATCTTCCAAGTGTGGCTATTGGAGAGGCTAAGGTATGTAGAGCCTCCGAATGATTCTTCTTCTTATTCCTTCCGTCACCTTACCATGAGGAAGAAGTTGTACCCGGATAGTTTCGCTTCCACCGAGGCCTATTGGGCCGCAAGATTGGTGGAGGAGGGTGGTCCTCATATCCGTTGGGTGGTGCCGTGGTGGCACTTGAGGTCCTTCACGTGGTTTCCCACTTCGGGTGCTAGTCCTCGTTCTTTGATGGTGGTGGGTTTGAAGGTTGTTTCCTTCATATATCCTGAAAGGCTCATGAGGCAAATGGGGCGTCAACAAAAGGTGCCCGCTCAAGATACTCTTGTCCAAAAGAATTTTTCCGGAACTCCAAGCTCGTGGAATTCTTCAAAAGATGGTGGGCCACTCGGCCGCTTTGGGAGGTGCCAAGCCCCGCTGCCACGACATGGGTGACTCCCGCTTATGTCAAGTGGTCACGTGCTCCGTCCCTAGAAGAGAGATCCAAATTTCGTAAGGACGAGGTTGTCGACTTGAAGTACCGAGAGGTTAACAAGGCCAACCGTGCCTTCTTTGAGGAGTATGTTGATGGAGCTACTCCTGATGTGATGAGACCACCGAAGAGGAGGAGTTCCGGCCCCATTGGGTCGAATATGGGGTCTTGTGCTAGACCGGAGGCCGTCGCCGTCTTAGATCCGTTGAGGATCCGTTCCGAGGAGGAAATCCATGCTAGGCGGGCCAACAAGAAGAACAAGGGGAAGATGTACCCCGAGGGAAAAGGCAAGGGTAGAATGGAAGAGTGAAGACCTCCATTACCCACTTTATTATTATGTTGTATTATTGTTGAGAGTTTTTATTATGTCGTACTAGCTAGTTATTGTGTGTTTCGTGCTAGTTTTATTATGTGAGGTGTTTTAGCTGACACCTTAGCTTCGACAAGTTGTAGACTCGTCGAGTTCTATTTGTTGAAATTGTAATCCCTCCCATTATTAATTAAATAAGAGGATTGCTCATGTCGAAAATTGTGAACGCTTGTTTCTTCCATCCATTTGGTGAAGGCAATTCAATTTGAATCGTCCTAAACAATTGCACTTGGGAAAGTGGTATTTTGTGGAAAGGGAGAAAGGCTCATTTTTGTATTTTTGAGGGAAAGGGAATGGTTTTCCATTTTCTCTTTTTTTTTCATAGGGATTTTTGTATGTGGGGATGGTTGTTTTTTTATTGTAGGAATGGTTGTATCCTTTTTGGGTAAGAAAGGATTGCCTACGTATTCACCTGGAGAGGTGAAATCAAACCATGATCGTAGTTCGAAATGTTTTGTGAATTTTAATTGGGTTTTGTGGTTGTATCCCTCAGGCATAAGAGGGACTGCCTACATATCCACCCGAAGAGGTGAAATCAAACCATGCTCGTAGTTCGGGCGGTTTGTTTTAGTACAAATGGACGTTGCCTTTGACAGATCAAAGGACATTCGAAACGAGCAAGGTGCCGTAGCTTAGACTCGATAAAACATGCAATTCCAAATCAGAACACGTTGAGGAACTTGACTTAAAAAGGGTTGAGGTCGTTGCTAGTTGTAAAACTAGGCTTGGTTGTTGGTTACTATGGTTCAAGGGTAGTATTTCTTGAGTTGGTATTGGTTGGTCGGGTTTGTAAAGTCCTCCCCATCTAGGTCACTCAGTCTCACAGCGCCCCCCGAAATTATTTTCTTGACCAGGTACGGCCCGGCCCAGTTGGGTTTGAATTTTCCCCTCGGATCGACGGGTAATGGTGCTCGAACTAACTTGAGGACCAAGTCGCCCTCCCGGATGTTCCTGGGTTTGACCTTCTTGTTAAATGCCCATTGTATACGTCGTTGGTATAGCTGGACGTTGTGCAAGGCGTTAAGTCGCCGTTCGTCTAGAACAGTGAGTTGTTCGTACCTTCGACGGGTCCATTCCGCCTCAGGGACTTGACTCTCCAGTAGGATGCGTAGAGATGGGACCTCTAACTCTACCGGTTGAACCGCCTCCATACCGTATGCTAGGTAGAAGGGCGTGGCGCCTGTCGGTGTTCGAATGGAGGTTCGGTAACCCCAGAGCGCGAATGGGAGTTTGATCGGCTAATCGCGGTAGTTGTCTTGCATTTTCTTAATAATGGTGACAAGAGTTTTGTTCGCTGCCTCCACCGCTCTGTTGGTTTGGGGACGGTAGGGGGATGATCGATGTCTCTTGATTTTGTACTTGTCCAGCAAAGCTTGAGTTTCCGCCCGGAAGTGAGAGCCTTGATCGCTGATGATTTCATGGGGTACCCCATATCGACAGATGATGTTGTTTTGAATTAACTTGGTCACTTATTTGGCGGTCAAGACTGTATATGACTGTGCTTCCACCCATTTGGTGAAGTAGTCGATGGCGACGAGGATGAAGCAATGCCCCTTGGTGCCTATCGGGTTGACTTTCCCGATGATGTCGATGCCCCAGGTTGAGAAAGGCCAGGGTGATGTCATTGTGTACAAAAGGGATGGTGGTATGTGTTGTATGGTGGCGAAGATTTGGCAATTATGGCTATGTTTGACGTAGTTACGGAAATCGGCTTCCATGGTGGTCCAATAGTAACCTAGCCGTGTGATTTTCCGTGTAAGCATCATTGCACTCACGTTAGGGCCACATTCTCCGTCGTGAACCTCTCCTATGACCTATTTGGCTTTGTGATGGCCGATGCAAAGGCGAAGAATTCCTTAGGGTGTTCTTTTGTAGAGTTGATTTTGGTTTATCACGAATTGTGATGCCAGTAAACGGATGGCTCTTTGTCCTCTTTGATCAGAGTTGGGAGGGAATTCGTTTTTGGTTTTGTAATTGAGGATGGCTTGGTACCAAGGTTCATCATGGCTTTCCTCGTCGTTGATAATGGCACAAATGTGGGCTGGCTCGCTCCTTCTCTCGACACACAGGGGCATTGATGTCATGTCCTCAGGTATGTTGACGAGCGCGGCAAGTTTTGCCAGGGCATCAGCAAATTGATTTTTCTTCCGTGGCAAGTGGAAGTAGTCGACTTGGTCGAAGAATTCGGCCTCTTGACTGATCTTCGCTCAGTAAGGAGCTAAGTTTTCAAATCGGATTTTCCATGATCCGGATACCTGATTGATGATGAGTGAGGAATCGCCGTGGACCTTTAATCTCTTGATGCCAAGTGTGATGGCTGCTTGTAGGCCGATGAGACATGCTTCATATTCAGCGACATTGTTGATGACGGCGAAGTCTAGTTTGACCGAGATCGGAACATGTTCTCCCTCTGGTGATATTTGAAGGATTCCTACCCCGAAGCCTCTCAGATTAGATGAACCATCGAAGTATAGGTCCCATGCGTCGGAGTCGGCACAAAGGATGTCCTCGTCAGGAAGTGACCATGTGTCGGTCGTTAGATCCTCGTTGACGGGATTTTCTGCTAGGAAGTCGGCAACTGCTCTTCCCTTGATAACCTTGAGGGGTACAAACTTGAGGTCAAACTCGGACAACATGAGTGTCCACCTAGACAGCCTTCCATTTAGTACGGGTTTTTCGAAGATGTATTTGACCGGGTCTATCTTGGAGTAGATGTGAACCGTGTAGCTGAGCATGTAATGCCGCAGCTTTTTTGTTGACCATACTAGGGCAAGGCATGTATTTTAAAGTTATGTATACCTCGTCTCATACTCAATGAACTTTTTGCTGATGTAGTAGATGGCTCGTTCTTCGTTGCCAACTGTTTCTGTTAACATTGCTCCAATGGCTGTGTTGGTAACAGTCAGGTATAGGGATAGAGGAATTCCTGGTTGAGGTGGCATGAGGACAGGAGGTTTGGATAGGATTTCCTTTATCCTGTCGAAGGCTTTCTGACAGTCGTCGTCCCAATCGGTGTGATCGGAGGCACGAAGCTTTTTGAATATCGGTTCACAAATAATAGTGAGCTTGGCAATGAACCGGCTGATGTATTGGACCTGACCAAGAAATCCCCGAATCTCCTTCTCGTTCCTAGGCCGAGGCATTTGTTGAAGGGCTTTGATTTTGGTTTGATCAATCTTAACGCCTCTTTTGCTGACGACATGTCCCAAGAGTTTTCCGGAGGTGACCCCAAATGCACACTTCTGAGGATTTAGTCTCATGTTGTATTTCCGCAGACGAGCGAAGAATTTCCGGAGGGCATTGATGTGGCCGTCTCGTTCTTTTGATTTGACAATCATGTCATCGACATATACCTCTACCTCCTTGTGCATCATGTCATGTAGGAGAGTAGTAGCGGTTCTTTGATAGGTTGCCCCAGCGTTGATGAGACCGAAAAGCATAACCGTGTAGCAATATGTACCCTACTGTGTAGGGAACGCAGTCTTGTGCATGTCTTCCTCAGCCATTTTAATCTGGTTGTACCCAGCATACCCGTCCATGAATGATAGGAGAGCATGTTCGACAGTGTTGTCCACCCGAATGTTAACATGTGGCAAAGGAAAGTCGTCTTTTGGACTTACCTTGTGCAGATCCCTGAAGTCGACGCAAACCCGAATTCTTCCGTCTTTCTTTGGTAGTGGCACAATGTTGGCCACTCAGTCAGAGTATTCAGACACTTTGATGAATCCAGCCTTGAACTGTTTATCCACTTCTTCCTTGATTTTTAAGGCCCACTCAGGACGCATCCGACGTAGCTTCTGCTTCACAGGTTTAGCCCCGGGTTTAATAGGTATCCGGTGCTTTGCGACTTCTCTGTCAATCCCAGGCATGTCTCTGTAAGACCAGGTGAACACGTCCTTGTATTCGTGGAGGAGGTCAATGAACTGTTGTCTTTCCGAGGGGTCCAGGTGAGGTGTATTGTCGGTTCCTATGTTCTTGAGGTGTATTGTCGGTTCCTACGTTAAGGTGAGGTGGGTAGTAACTCAAGTCAAATTCCTCATAGTCATTTAGAATGGCATTGCAGTTAAAATGAGATGAGTCATAAGCAAACTTAGCGTTCATTAAGTTGACACGAGCGAAAAGTTCGGAAAGGACAGACATCTCGTGGTCTGTCAGAGGCGACACAACAGAGGAAGTGGCCCCTGGAACAGGATCCAGGTTGTCACCATTCATGGGAATGGGGGTGACCCTAGTAGACTCAGCCTCTGAATCAGCCACGACTTTGTGATAAAATAGTGGGAAGGGGACCTTGACTGGGACATCAGGAGCGTTAGGAGCCACGACAGACTTTAACTCCGACTCAGACTCAGACTCAGATCCTTCTTCACTACCCTCCTTGAACATAGGGCCTTCTCCAGTTGTTATCTTGAAAATGCGGCCTTGGCGATCGGTCCACTTGACGGTCTTCCTCCAGCCTTGGGTGACTTTCTCCGGGTCAGTATCGGAGATCATGGCGGTTGGATCAAATTGATTGTCCTTCAGGGCGATGTTGATGATGTCCTTATAGTCGAGGTGTTTGACGTTATCTTCCCCAAAGAGGAGTGTGACAGCTTGTCCGCCAAGCCATGGTGACGGTTTGGACTCAGTTGATGCAGCTTCGATGTTGTCGGGGATAAAGTAGCAGTCCTAGAAGACTTCCACTCCCGGGTACCTAGCCTTGGCCACAGAGTCATAGATTGGTTCCGGAAAGCCATGGTAGGGCTCGGACTCTCCCTCGGGGACAAAGTATCCGTTGAGAGTCAGATGGTAGGGATGGAGGATAACTCCGTGCTTCTTGCGTTTTCAGACTAGGAGGTTCATCTCCTGGATATCTTCGTCGGTGGGTTCGTATCCCAGCCCAAAAGGAATGTTCGGGACCTTAGCCTGTTTCAAGAGAGGCAATGGGTCCTTTAGTGGATTGAGTGGCAAACCCGGGAAGTAACCCTGACGCATCATAATACGGTTGACCGTGAGGTTGGTGAACGGGTCACAATCAGAGGGCGTCAATTCATCAGTTATGGCGTTTACGGATTAGAAACCCCACATTTCATCGTCGTCCTCCTCAATGGCTTGGGAGGCCATGCCCTTTCTCATAACTGCTTTGATTGGGGAAGCGGGAATCGTGATCGTTTTCCCGTTGAAGGGGACCCTGATCTTCTGGTGGAGAGTTGATGTGACCGCCTTGACGGCGTGAATCCATGGACGTCCCAGGAGCATGTTGAAGGACGCGTCGATGTCGACCACTTGAAAACTGGTTTGTCTTTCCAGTGCTCCAGTTGCGACGGTCAAAGTGATAAGCCCGGCGACCTTGCGACGAGTACCATCGTAGGCGCGTACTCCTTGATTCGTTGGGACCAAGTCAACTTCCTTGATACCCAGCCTGTGGGCATTCTTAAGAGGAATGACATTCACCACGGAACCGTCATCCACGAGGACCATGGGTATGTTTTTCCGGAGGCATTGTGCGGTGATATTCAGGGCCAGGTTATGATTGGCTCCGAACGGAGGGATATCCTTGTCGGAGAAGACGACCGGGTTATTCAGATCAGGGGCGTCCCCCATCATGTGCGCCACTATTTCTTCTGGGGAAGAGGTGGAGGGCACGGTTAATTTTCCTAAGGCCTGCAGCAAGGCCTGTCGATGCTCAAAAGACATTGCGATCAGTTGCCAAATTGAGATTTCGGCTTTCGCTTTCTGGAGCTGTTTCAGAATTGAGTTCTCGGGGACCTTTGGTTGAGTGTCCACCTCAGGGACGATTTGGTCATTCGTCGTTGGAACGACCGTTCGATTGTTCGGATTCTGATCAGGACGTCCAGACCGGGTGAGATGTCCGATTTCTTTCACCAGTTTCTCCTTCCCTGGGATGATATAGACACCCTCAACATCATCTCTCCATATCCCGTTAATTTCGGAGTCTCGAGGATACCTTTGAGGGGTGTTCCTCGGTGGGTAGTTCTTGTGGGGAATATTCTTGTGAGGATGGTTTTTGTGGGGGTGATTTTTGTGGGGGTAGTTATTTTGAGGGTAGTTATTTTGAGGGTGATTTTCGTGAGGTCTATGCCAGAATGGTCGCGGGAGCAATCCATCCTGGGGTGGGTAGTTTTGAATGCTTGGGGAATTCTCCCTTGGACGCGGTGTTGGTGGATTGAAGATGAGTCGACGGTAGGCGTCGTCGAGTCGGGTGATTCTCGCAGAGAGGCTGGCTATGGCCTCTTCAACTTGTTGAAACATAGTGAGCATGGTGGCAGCACTAAACACAAACACTCCGTCTGAGATAGCATGGATCCCCAAAGGATTCGTCTTGTTATTCGGCTTAGTTGGTGGGGGTAATTGCAAATCTCCCTTCTCAATCATGTCTTGAATAAGGTGCTTGAGCTTGAAGCAAGTTTCGGTATCGTGGCCTTTCCCTCGATGATACTAACAGTAGGCGTTGGGGTTCCAGAACCGGGACTTCTTGGCATCGGTCGGATCCAGGGTGGGTCCGATCGATTATAAATTCCCTTTGTCCATGAGCCTTTTCAGGGCACTTGCATAAGTCGACCCTATGTTGGTGAACACTCTCTGGGGGCGTTCAGTTTTATTGGCAGATGGTTCGACGAGGTTGACCTCATCAATCTTGTTCGTCTGACCGTAAGGGAGAGATCCGGTTGAGGTGGATCCCCTGGTAACCTCTGCCAGGTAGTCTTGGCTAAGACACCATTTCGGAGGTCGTCCTCAATACGCGTCCCCAGAATCTGCAGATCTTGAAAAGTCTTGATATTCTGATACTTTAGTAGGTTGGCATAAACCAGGCGGAGATTGTTGACGAACTTTTCCACCAAAGTTGATTCACTTGGCTTACTGACCAATTGAGTATTCACCCTCCTCCAACGGGTTAGGAAGTCATTGAACCCTTGCTTTTCGTTCTGTGTTAGCACTTCGAGAGTATGGGTATTGGCCTGGATCTCGACATTGTCGGCATACTGTTTGGCAAACTCAACTGCGATCTCATCCCAAGTAGTAAGGTTTTTCGGATCAAGGGAGTAGTACCATTGGCGAGGAATCGGCTCTAAAGAGGATGGGAATATCCGGGTTAAAAGCTGCTGTTTGACCCCCTTAATGGCCATGTAGTCCTTGAAAGCACGGATATGGTTGAGTGGGTCCTCCACTCCCTTGAACTTAGGCACATCGGTCAAGGTGAAGTTGTCGAATCGGTCCCAACGAGTTCGAACCTTCGGTTGTTCTCAAGATGGATATTGTTACCCCGGCTAGGAGTGTTCTTCCATGAGTTTGACCTCTTCTCGGTTTCGTCGAGGTGGGGTATTATGTTCCCCAGTTTCCTTGTTCTCCAGGGCGTCGATACGGGTCTCGATGCGATCCAGGGTGACCTTAAGAGCGGTAAGCAGACTGGCTAGTTGATCAGTTGTGACATCTCTGTTGTTGTCATTGTTGTTGGACGAAGCTGAAGACGGGGCCATGGCTCTGAGGCAGAAAAACGGCTCACATTACAACTCAATCCGACACGGTTCCAAGACTGAACACAGACAACGCAAAGGACGAGACAAAGATCAGACTCAACAAGACGGGGTGACCGTGTGTGGTCCCTTGGTGCTGACTCGATTTATGACGTGACAGTGTTTGACCGAACTTTTGACACGAGTCCAACATGACGGCGTGACGCCGTTGGACGGGTCTCATGGTGAGACGACTCATAAGTAAAGACCCATAAGTGTGTTTGCTTTGACTCGATAGACACGAGGCAAAATTGGAATGGTGGACTGAAGTTTTCGAAAATAGAAATTTTCAAAAAGTTTCATTTGTCGCTTAAACGGACAGCTTCCAAAGATAGAAATCTCCGCAAGTCGATCAGTTGAAAGGGTTGTCATAAGTTTATTTTCAAAAGACGGTTTGAGTTTGAATCGGCTCGGAAAACAGTGCATTGTTTCCCAAGACGGTTTTTGAAATTCAAAATTGTATGTTTTGAAAATCGAGTTTGAAATGTTTGAAGAGGTCTCAGGGACGGTGTATGGTCCTCGGGATCTCGAAAGTGTCTCGAGAAAAGAGTGTGTGCTTTTCTCGGGTTTTGAAAGAGCCATTGTCGGCGCGAAATGGGTTAAAATCCGTGTCTAGACGCGGCGATTATAACGGCGTGAAAAGGTAATTTGAAATGGTTATACAAAACCGGGTTTGAAAATCGTCATTACGACGGCCTAGAAAGGCGTGTTGAAATGGTTATAAAAACCGGGTTTGAAAATTGTCATTACGACGGACTAGAAAGGCGTGTTGAAATGGTTATACAAAACCGGGTTTGAAAATCGTCATTACGACGGCCTAGAAAGGAGTGCAACGGTCGGCGAAAGACCGAGGTTTGAAATGGCCAATATAACGGCGCGAAAAGGGTGATTTTGAAAATGACACGGAAGGACTTATGATCATGTAGCATATAAGCACTCACAGTTTCATTATATTATGCATTATGCTGACACGGGTTTTGGCTTAAAAGGGTGCGTTACACACCAAGCAATCAAACCCCGATTTGCGAGAGGGATACCAATCCAAACAAAATGTGTGATACCCGTCGTTGTGAGTACCAAAGATAAAATTTATAATCTCCTATTAAGACTAACCTAGGCTAGTGGTAACAGGGTCGAACCACAAGGAGGCAGTTGTAAACTTTAGTTGATTTATGTTGATCGAGGTAACTATTATGGGGGTCGATTTGAATTGGTCTAAGACTAAGAGCAAACAAAGATAATAAACTAAAAATACGATTTAAACAGATAAAAGAAGGGTACTAGGATGGTTGGTTCATTATAGCTTCGGCGGCAGCAAACTAAGTCGGTCTGAATCAAACGCAGGTAAGGCGGGAAATAAAGAGGTCCTCTCGGTCCACTCTTAACAAATAGCATCTCTCGATCTCGCTATAGGTCCCTAATGTCACTAATACTAACTTTCGTCCTGAAAAGTGACTAACGGTCTAAACTATACCTATCTTTCGATCTTAGCACAGTTTAGTCGATTTAATTGATGGTCAAATAACTTTCCCTATCTTTCGATCTAATGGGTCAGTCACGAAATAGGTATCTAAGCGTCGCATGCATTCGATTCGTTAAATACAAGATTAAATTCAATTAAAACGAATATGAACCCTACGAGGTCAGTCGATCGACTGAAAAGGTCAGTCGATCGACCAACACGCGAAACAGCTTTCTCTGATCTAATGCCGCCTATGCCATAAATCGCCTACATCCTAGCACTAAAGAATTAGCTACTCATGATGAAGGTAAAAACAACAATGAAAATAATAACAATTACTGAATTCATGCTTAAAGTAAATAACAACAGTGATGATACGATAATTGGCTTTGGGGCACTAACTATCAAACCTATACTAACAATGAAAGTAAAACAATAAAATTGGAATTAGGGTCGAAGAAATACCGAGATTCAGCGGAACGATTAAGAATAAGAACAGGAAAATCCAATGTCAAACCGATGTTTCAAACCCTAACTACCCGAATGAATAAAACTCAAAGTACTGTATTTGTGATAGAAACTTAGGTGAAAAACTTAGATCCCTCAACTGATGGTTTTATGTTACGTTATATAGCAATCAACGCAACATCTTATTTCCTAAACCTAGACTTCACGGGCTTCAAGATTCACGGTCTTTCAATTCACGTCTGGAATAGAAATCTGGTCGATCGATCGATAATCTTTGGTCGATCGATCGCTCCAAAGAACAAAGTGGCTTCCGGAACCGAGCATTGGTCGATCATTGTGATCTTGGTCGATCGACTGGATGAGCTGCTACTTGACTTCTTTATTCTCGTGGATTCATCTTTTGGGCCTTGTATTGCGCACCAAGCTCGTTCCTTAAGCAGTTCCTTTACGTCATTTGCAATGCAGATTACTCGGGGACGGATTTGGCTTGATTTTCCGTTGAATTCTTCACATTTCTGCAATAAAGTACAAAATACGGAAGTAGACGGAAATAGGGAGAAATGTAGCATAAACTACAAGAATGAGCTCTGAAATGCGTGCAAAATGGGATGTAAAACATCATATAAAAGACACGCATCAAACTTCCCCAAACCAAACCCTTGCTTGTCCCCAAGAAAGAACTAGACTCGATCTAATGACCTAATGGAACGAGTTCAATCTCAGAGCGAAATGCAACAAGTAAAGCCTAGGCCAATTTAATGCACAACCAACAATCAATTAATAATGTGAATCATGCAAACGAGTTATGAAGTCGTTAAAAACTGCTGAACCGTTGACTGTAAAGACTTATCAAACTGGACTCTCACGGGTCGCTCAAAACACTCAATAAGCACAGGTGATATTAATGTAAGATAGAAAGAAATAAATTTTGTAGTGACTCTCACCTAACTACGACCTATGAAAACATGCCAGCAATAAAATATGAAAATGATCTCTATAACCGTACATACGCATTCCAACCGAACAGATGACCAATGACACATGCCGAGGTATATATGGGATATGTGAGGTATGGGTAAGAAGAGGCAAAACATTTTATGGTAGAGTGGAGGTACAGGTGATCAAGCTAGTACCAAAACGGAACCAAGTGGCAACATCCAACTTCTTGCTCATAAACAAACGAAACGGTGCTATAGCAAGCACAAATCTCACAATTTCCAGAGATAAAAGTAATGAACTAACTCCCTATAAAATATGAATAAAACATGGGAGCAAAAATCGCCAAAAGATAAGGATTGAATTATGCGAATTGATTTCTTTCTTCGAATCTTCAGTCGATCGACCAAAAGGGGCAGTCGATCGACTGCTTTGAACAAAAAGAGTACAGGACACTTTTTTTCTTTCTTTTTCGAATCATTTTTTCTTTTTTTCTCTTTTTCTTTCTTTCCTTTTTTCCATTTCATTTCCCAACCATCGTCTCAACAGAGCATATGCCACCAAAAATGAGTAACAATCCCAAAAACTAGGCTACTAGCTTGACAAAGGCCGGCTATGTGTAGGATGTAGTAAATAGGACAAAAAGGATATTTTTGGCAGTGTGGAGTTTATGGGTAAAATGAGAAAAGGAAACCTCTTCCACATGTGTCAACAAACCACGAACCGAATGCATACAAGTATTAAGTAGATCAATTTCATATTCATGCAAATTAAGGAAACATGTCTCATAAGGAGTACTACTCACATTCCTAAATGAACCGGTCATGAATGTCACCAGTTATAGGCTCTAAATCTCAGAAATATAAGTAGCTTGCCAATTTTCAAAGTCAAGTCTCAAGTCCAGCAAGTAATTCAACGAAAACTCGTAGGTATGCACTTATACGATTCTACTAATAACATGTTAATCTAGCAAGGCTCAGGCAAAACAGTTGCAAATGCAGAATCATCATAGAAATACTACCGTTCCGACTCGACCTATATGCTAAAATAACCGTGCATTTTATTGAAATTTTTGAAATTTTTCAATTTTTTTGAATTTTTCTGTATATATAAAAGAAATGAAATAAACAATGCAAAACAAAAAGTAAACGTGAATGCAAGCAAGTGATATGCGACGCAAAAACCCTTCCCCAAACCAAATCGCACAATGTCCCCATTGTGCAAAATCATGTAATGAAAAAGAAGAGAAATGGGAATTTGCGAGAAAATAAATAAGCAAGACACAAAGAAAAGATATGGAACTCACAAGACATTAAGCGCAGCAAAGGAAACCTCCCCAAACCAGCGTGAGCTAGGAGGTTTCAGAGTTGCAGTGATGCTACCAATAAGGACCTAAAAGACAATTAAAAACCACGCATAAGACTCGAGAAAACAATTTTGAAACGTAAAAATTGTGCACAAATGAGACAATAGAAGAAATGGATAATTCGACGGAAGATAAAGTGGAGTAGAAGACTCCCTTAGGTCCGCATATCGACCAAACTCAGCAGTGGAAAGGTCGTGAACAGGTACAGCAGCGGAAGTGGTCGACCGACCTATAGGGGCATCGATCGGCCAAGGTGAACAGAACGAAGCTCTGGAAAGCGTAACTCGGTCGATCGACCATGATGGCGGTCGATCGATCAAAATCTTCTTTGTACTCCTTATTTCTTCGTATTTGCTCAATGATTTGAGCTTAACAAGCTCTAAATACCTGCAAATGCACAATAGTACGCGCCCAAAATTGCGCAAAACCCAGAACGAAGTCTAAAGTACTTAAAAATCCTAAGCAAAATAGAATAAAAGCGAAGTTTTCGCGCACACAAAAAGCAATAAAATTGTCTTAACGAAGCAAATAAAGAGAAGTTCGCAACGAGCTTGATCAACTAATAGTTGATCAAGAAGGACCACGGTATGGCCCACTTCGTCGGCTTTTGGCTACTAGAGGTAGCCTCAATGGTGCTCATCTTATCAGTTGCACCCTTCTTAGCATCGACGGTCGGAGAGCTCAATGGATCAACTTCGTCATCTCCCCAATCAAGGACTTCCTTGGGATCGTCAGACTCCAAATCAGCCCATCTCACCTTGGCTGGCTCACCTTCCACTTCCTCATCGGTCCCATAGCTTAGGCATCCCAGTCCTCCTCTTTGAATGATAGGCTTTGTCGCAGCTGGAGCATCCAACGGCTCTTCCTTCCCCAAACCAGCTCATGCATTATCTAAAATAACAGATTCTTCCTCCTTCTTGCTCCCAATCCGGGGCGGAGGGGTTAACACAGCAGTAGTAATAGGGACAGTTGATTCAGGAAGCACAAAGTACGATCTCTTTTCAGAGACCGTATTACAAGTAACAGGACACATGGCGTCCTTCTTTTTAGCAGGTTGGGCAAAAACGATAGAATGTTTCCCAACTTTGAAGGTCAAGGTTCCTAAACCGCGTCAATAATCGCACAAAGCAGTGTGCAGAAACGGCCTACCTATGATGATCGGTATATGGTCATCCTCAGGCATGTCAAGGACAACAAAGTCAACAGGGAAGAAAAACTTCCCTATCTGGACGGGTATGTCCTCTAGGACTCCTATAAGCTCAACCGCAGATCGGTCAGCCATCTGAAATGTCATCTCAGTTATTGCAAACCTGGTCAACTTAAGCTTCCTAGCTAGACTCAAGGGCATGACACTTATGCTAGCTCCTAAGTCACATAATGCCTTTTCGATAGAAAAGGTACCTATGCTACAAGGAACTGAAAAACTGCCCGGGTCTTCTAACTTATGGGGCGCAGTGTGAGACAAGTAGGAGCAAGACTCTTTAGTTAACGCACAAAGTGTGAACATGTTCAAGCGATTTTTCTTTGACAACAACTGTTTCATAAATGTAGTATATCTTTGGCACTTGGTTAACTAACTCAAGGAAGGGTACCCGAACATTCAAGCTACGAATAACTTTCTCAAATTTACTAAAAGATACATGTTCCTTCGTCGGCACGAGTCTCTCCGGATATGGGGCTGTAAGGAGTACCTTAGCCCTCTCCTCTAAATCGCGTGTGCCGGTATCCTTGGACTTAGGCTGAAAGTCCGTTACCTTCTCCTTGTTAAAGCTAGACCCCTCCTCAGACCGTCTCAAATGAGAACCATTGACCGTCATTGGATCGAAATTCGGAGCCGGGGATCGACCCATCAAGACGGGTGCTTTCAAAATTTTCGGGACGGTGGTTCCCGAAACAAGTGGTCTCGTAGATTATTTGGCATCAAGGGACGAAATTCTTCAAAGATCGCAGCCGAACTCGGTCGATCGACCACTCTCCTCGCCGATCGACCGAGATGTCTGATTCGAAGCTCCTGTAACCCGTGTTTCAGTCGATCGACTAGGTATGTCAGTCGATCGACTAAAAGTCCTGGCAGACGTCTTTTTCTTTGATTTGTTCGTTGAAGCTTTCCCTTGACTTGTTTCCGGCTCATCTTTTCCAACAGCATCCTCAACCATGGTAGGACCATCAAGGGTGGACCCGCTTCTCAAAGTGATGGCATTTAGGGTCTCCTTTTGTTCGGGTTGAGTGGGTAAGTGTCCGGTAGCTCGAGTGTTATTTTTACTAGCCAGTTGAGCAATTTGGCTCTCCAGTAACTTCATCCCGGCCTCTCTTGCTTGGGACTCCTTTAGCAACAGATTCTTTAGCTCGGGAAATTCAGAACTTTGTGATTGTTGCTGCTGCGGCACATAAGGAGGCTTTTTATATTGCTGTTGTTTTTGATGAGGGGGCACATAGGGTTGTTGCTGCGGCGGATGTTGGGTTGGATTTTGGACATTTTGGCTCCTCTAACTCAAGTTTGGGTGGCTTGGCTCGTAGTAGGTGTTTGTCTCCCTATAGTGTTGAAAGGCAGCACAAGATTCAAAGGGACTAGGGCAATTTTTCGAGATATGGCCCTCAACTCCACACCTTTCACAGACGAAGGGACCGTCTGACACAGCGTTGACTTGGTACATCCCACCCTTAGAGGCTCCTCCTAGCTCATACTTGTCAAACCTCGCAGTAAGAGCCTCAAGTGCAGCAACAGAGGAGGATTCAGCAGCTCTCCTCTGGTTCCCTCTAGAATTACCGTACTCGGCCTTGTGGGTAGCTAAATCGTCAATGATCTTCCACCCCTTGGTTGCTCCCAAATTTTCAGCGAATCTTCCATTGGCTGCAGCATCCAAAATGGCCCTCTGATCGTCGTACAACCCATTGTAGAAATGATTGCACAAACTCCACTTTTCAAACCCATGGTGCGGTATGGTTCGCACCAACTTCTTGAATCGGACCCATGCCTCGTGGAAATTCTCATCTGGCCCTTGTTTAAAGCCCGTGATTTGAGCTCTAATAGCGATCGTCCTTGAAGAAGAAAAGTACTTCTTGTAGAACGCCAATGCCAATGTATTCCAATCAGTGATCTCCTGAGCGGTCCGGTCCAAATCTCTATACCACTCCTTGCAAAGCATCACGAAGGGAGAAGATGAACATGGTCTCCTTGATTTGATCCTGGGTCACGCCACCGGTGGTGGGGGAATGGAGCAAAGCAGAGTCAATAAAGGTCTCCATATGCCTTGCTCGCATCTTCATTTGCTCCCCCAAACCGATTTCTCTCGACCATAGTAATGTAAGCAGGCTTTGGTTCGAATTTCCTGGCATCTCCCGGTAACTCGAACCCCTTGTATAAATTGTCGGCTGTCGGCTCGGAATAACTAGCTATACTTGCTTCCTCGGTCATGACTGGAATTTCCGGAGAAGTAACTGTCTCGGCTGAAGAAGTGGAAACGGGTGAAGACTGTGGGTCTTCTTCGAACAGATCGTTCTCGTGATAGCTTGACAGAGTACTCTCGGCTCTTCCTCTCGTCGGTAATACCCTTTGTGTTCGTCTCAACTCGCGCAAGGATCTCTCAAGCTCAGGGTTCAATGGTACTAATTCTCCACCCTGTGACCTGCGCATAAGATGAAACTACAAAAAGAATATGAGAAATTTTTAAGGAACAGATGTCCCTTAAACTAAGAAAGACTAAAAATAAAAACAACTAAAATTAGGACTATTGCCTCCCCGGCAACGGCGCCAAAATTTGATACCCGTCGTTGTGAGTACCAAAGATAAAATTTATAATCTCCTATTAAGACTAACCTAGGCTAGTGGTAACAGGGTCGAACCACAAGGAGGCAGTTGTAAACTTTAGTTGATTTATGTTCGATCGAGGTAACTATTATGGGGTTGATTTGAATTGGTCTAAGACTAAGAGCAAACAAAGATAATAAACTAAAAATACGATTTAAACAGAGAAAAGAAGGGTACTAGGATGGTCGGTTCATTATAGCTTCGGCGGCAAACAAACTAAGTCTGGTCTGAATCAAACGCAGGTAAGGCGGGAAATAAAGAGGTCCTCTCGGTCCACTCTTAACAAATAGCATCTCTCGATCTCGCTATAGGTCCCTAATGTCACTAATACTAACTTTCGTCCTGAAAAGTGACTAACGGTCTAAACTATACCTATCTTTCGATCTTAGCACAGTTTAGTCGATTTAATTGATGGTCAAATAACTTTCCCTATCTTTCGATCTAATGGGTCATCACTTAAATAGGTATCTAACTGGTCGCATGCATTCGATTCGTTAAATACAAGATTAAATTCAATTAAAACGAATATGAACCCTACGAGGTCGGTCGATCGATCGAAAAGGTCGATCGATCGACCAACATGCTAAAATGACTTTCTCGATCTAATGCCGCCTATGCCATAAATCGCCTACATCCTAGCACTAAATAATTAGCTACTCATGATGAAGGTAAAAACAACAATGAAAATAATAACAATTACTGAATTCATGCTTAAAGTAAATAACAACAGTGATGATACGATAATTGGCTTTGGGGCACTAACTATCAAACCTATACTAACAATGAAAGTAAAACAATTAAATTGGAATTAGGGTCGAAGAAATACCGAGATTCAGCGGAACAATTAAGAATAAGAACAGGAAAATCCAATGTCAAACCGATGTTTCAAACCCTAACTACCCGAATGAATAAAACTCAAATAATCGTATTTGTGATAGAAACTTAGGTGAAAAACTTAGATCCCTCAATCGATGGTTTTATGTTACGTTATATAGCAATCAACGCAACATCTTATTTCCTAAACCTAGACTTCACGGGCTTCAAGATTCACGGTCTTTCAATTCACGCCGGAATAGAAATCGTCGATCGATCGATAATGCTGGTCGATCGATCGCTCCTCAAACAACAAAGTGGCTTCGGAACCCGAGCATTGGTCGATCGATCGACAAATCTTGGTCGATCGACTGGATGACCTGCTACTTGACTTCTTTATTCTCGTGGATTCATCTTTTGGGCCTTGTATTGCGCACCAAGCTCGTTCCTTAAGCAGTTCCTTTACGTCATTTGCAATGCAGATTACTCGGGGACGGATTTGGCTTGATTTTCCGTTGAATTCTTCACATTTCTGCGTTAAAGTACAAAATACGGAAGTAGACGGAAATAGGGAGAAATATAGCATAAACTACAAGAATGAGCTCTGAAATGCGTGCAAAATGGGATGTAAAACATCATATAAAAGACACGCATCAATGTGTAAGGAGGGTGCCCTAGCCTCGTGCTCAAAAGGTATGAAAGCTCTTTGACGAAACAGAAATGTGTTACGCCAATGGTGTTCTTGACTCAATCGGGATTCGAAACGCGGGGATGAGAAAACTCATGCGGACGAGACGAGCCAATTGGTCGAAAAGGGTTAGGTTGTGGGCCCGGACAAGGAACCCGACCGTGAACGTAATATCAATTAATGCATTCCAACCAAGACCTCGTTCGAGTCTCAGCATCTAGGGATCACAAAGACGTAAGTGTCCTAGTTTTCCCCAGCGGAGTCGCCAATCTGTGGACACGGCCCACCTGCGAGCTCACTTCGATCTGTGGACGCACATCAGTATTTTTGAAAGCCACGCTCGGCGGCGTAAAAATGCTTTCGACCGGATCATTTTAGATCATATTCCATAATCAATCAACTGGCTCATATGTCCAATGGGGAAGAACGTTACCGTCAGGAAGCATGTCAAATAACAAAGCTAGAAGATCGGTAAAACTCATATCACTCC
Organism: Silene latifolia; assembly: GCF_048544455.1. Classification (NCBI taxonomy): domain Eukaryota; kingdom Viridiplantae; phylum Streptophyta; class Magnoliopsida; order Caryophyllales; family Caryophyllaceae; genus Silene; species Silene latifolia. The sequence goes on along the minus strand of NC_133538.1, from coordinate 92,019,965 downwards.
ACCCATATTGTTGGAATATGTGTCCTCCGACAATGATGCGATCACGACTGTTGATCATGATGATCACATGTTTAAATCTCATTATAAAGAATACAATTGGGAAGTAATATTGTTACTGTCAACTGGTCAACATATATCGGTAATGATTGGCTGACTAGAGTTTGACATTACTGTCGTGCGACGGTGGTGATCAGTTGACCCCCTAGGTCATACCTATAGGGCAACGCTCTTAATTGATTATTTAATTAATCGTATAACGTTACGAGTTAATTAAATTATTTGAAAATTGACGGATGATTTTGGAAGTAAAATTTACGTATCATATTAAAATGTGATTAAATGAGATACGGTCTGAGTAATCGAATTGTATCATTACTCGGATGAAATTATTGTTTAAAGAAACAATTCAAATTGAATGAATTTTTATAAATACAATCAGTTGTGATTTATAAATGGAAAAATATTTTGGTACAAGTAATTATGAAATTACTAAGTCAATTTTGTATGTGACGTATTTTAATAATACGTTGATTTTTAATATGTTAAAAATACACAACAAATTTATGCTACATGTGACATGTTACATATTGACAAATTGACAAAAATAATATGGATCCCATATTATCAAGTGTACCGAAATTAAGGGGTGATTTAAGCTAATATTGTGTTTGATTAAGATAATGGAAAACACAATGATTACCTACATTCCTAGCCAGGCAACCCTAATGCTCATTGTAAAGAACAATTCAAGCATGCATTGGCTCCCCTTAATCCCTCCTCCCACCCGGTTTTCCACTAAGAAAGGCAAAGGTTTTTGCCTTATATTTTGATATACACTACATTCATTTAGTTAGTGTATTATTCATTCAACCACTCATCTAAAATAAGAGTTTTAGAGAGATAATAAGCTCCCATTCTTCCTTCTTCAAAACCGAAAATAATTAAGTGTTTATAATATTTTGGGTCAATTTTCTACTAAATTACTATTGTACTAGTTCCTATAATATTAATTTTATTAAGAGAAAGCCTTGGGTATTAAGCTTAGGGAGAGATCCTATACTTGGATCTTGGTTCTTCCATTAAAGGATAGCACAAGAACAAGAGAGAAAGGTGATCTCTCTTGTGCCCATAATCCGAAACATCCAATGTAAGAACATGATTTCTCCTCTATTTTGCTCATTTGTTTGCATGCATAAAATCCATATTTAATTTTATGACAAATTAAATTAAATCATATATGAATATGTAAGTATATAGATCTACTTTTCCTTCAATCGGTATCAGAGCCATGATTGTTTGCATGCAAATCGGTTAAAAATTTTTCCGAGTTATAAGAATAACATATAAAACATGAAAAATTTGTGTTATTATGATATATCACGAAATTATCTCATGCATGTTAATATTTCTGGTCCTAAAATGTTTTAGGATATTTTGGTTAATTTTACGGATTTTTATTGTTCATGTTATACAATAATGGCATTTAAATATGATTTTATGAGTAAAAATGTCATTTTTGGTCTAAAATTAGCTATACTTCGAATTTTCCAGTGATTTTTGGATATGTTGTCACATATATTATTTTGAGATAACCTGTAAATTTTCATAATTTTTGGACTTGTTATGCTCGAAAAATGGATTTTTCATTATTAAATTCGGATTTAGGTGAAAAATAGGTTAATATGAGTTAAATTTCGAATCTGGTCATAGAAATTTAATATGTTGTCACATGCAATTTTGCAAGATGTATGTAAAATAATTGGCTATAAAGAAATCTTTTTGCATGATTTATGGATTTTTGAAGAAAAATAGCATAAATAGTGACATTATTAGTGAAAAATTAATAAAAGATAATCTATGACTTAGGAAAAACGTCTAATGTTGCGTTTTATTATCTTTTTCAGATATAAAATTGAAAAGTTCATGAGTTTAAATTATGAGTGTCATGGTATTTTTCCAGAATGTTCATGAGTTTAAATTTCAAAATTTTGAATTTATTTGAAATTTTGTGATTTATTTATAGTTAATAGCTTATTTTTGTATTTTTTGTCCATTAATGAACAATTTTATAAATATATGAGTTAATTATGGTCATATTATTAGTGAAGACTAAATTTTGAGTCCTAAGAGGTTAGGGTAATTAACTTATGCATAAATATGAATATATGTAATTTTTGTGATTGTAAAATGTTGAAATCGCGCAAATCCGTAAAAATCGAGTAATATACGATATTGGCTAATTAAAGGCGATTTAGCATAAAATTGAGCATGTTCATACATATTATAATGCTGCATTTTCTTTATGATTGTCATAATTTTAATTTATGTAATTTTTGAATTATGTAATTTTACTTAGTATGGCCTTAGATTTTTTAATTGTTATTTCCCGAAAAGTATGGGAATATCGATTCGGTTGTAATTTTATTGTGATCTTGTATCACCGTTTTGTAATTTAATAGATTTATTTTTATTTTAGTTACAAATGTATAATAGGAAATTATGTAATTTATTATGTAATTTTATTCATTCCGGAGTTCCCAAAGACGGATTTATTCAAGAATGACGATACATAAAGACGGTGTTACCTCGAGATGCGTGCCACAACCGAAGTTCAAGGGACCAATGGAGTTGGTTTCCGAATATGTAGTAGTTAAATAGTTTTTCTATTTTAGGAAAGGCCATACTAGGATTTATTTATTTTTATGCTTGCATTTTATTTTATGTCACATACATTGCTAAATCGCCATAACTAAAACATGCATTTTCTTTTATCGAGTTTATCGACCGTGTCAATTAAAATTATCGTAGTTCACCGCTTTAGTTCACTTAAAACGTGATAGATAATATATTGACATGACCTCTCGCTAAAACAATTAATTGAGACATAGCCTTACCAAATAGTAGAAACCATGAAAACCTATTTCGCGAGGGAGTGCACTCGGCTACCCCGGGGTACGAACCATGTTACGTAGGGGAAGTGGGTGATAAATGTCTAATCCACCGAATTCATGTTGATAAGGGTGATAAATGTCTAATCCCGTGCCCTTGTTGATGTGTTTTGAGCTATAGATAAACATTAGAGTAAGTTTATCGACCAAGAGTTCTAAAAGTAGAATCGATTAAAAGGTTAATCCACCAAGTTATATTGATAAAGGTTTCATCGGCTACCCCGTGCCTAAGTTAATATGAATTTGGGTCTTGGAATCATTTATCTAGTTGGGTAGAGGTCACTAGAAAAATGCATAAAACTTGTTTAAATCATACAATTTTTACGAGTATTATTGTGAAAACGACATTTGTTTCACTCCTTATATTTTTTTTTGTAGACCACTTCTTTTTCTCATAACAAATGGCAACACCAACTCCAAACGCCACACCTCTCGCTAGTTCATCATGGCTCCGATCCTTTATGGATTGATGTAAACTTGAAAAGAATGGGTCAAATTTCTCCGATTGGGATGCCCAACTCAAATTGGCCGCCCAAGGTGACGACAAGCTTTGTTACTTTACCGAGACCTCTCCACCCGAACCTACTACTAGGTCGACCGCCGCCACTAGGGAGGCATATGAGGCTTACCAAAAGGAGTCCGCCGCAATGAAAAATGTCTTGATATTTGCGATGGAGGCGGACCTCCAAAGGAGAGCCTTTAAAATGGGCAATGCTAATGAGATTTACTCCAAACTTGTGACCATGTTTTCACAAACTCCGCGGATCGTCCAATATGAGGCGGCCGCTGTTGAAGCTGTGTCCTCTAGTTAGTGCGGATAACGTTATTACACATACACTTGTACGGACAAGTGGGAGCTTGTTGGGGCTGGTGTCCTCTACAGTTAGTGCAATAACATTTAAATCTCTAAAAGGATCAAAGGGTATACTTTTGTATTATTATCAGTTGGTCCACGTTTATCAATAACGGTTGGCTTGCTAGATAAGTTTGACGTTATTGTCATACAGATGGCGGTGATCAACTGGTTCCTAAAAGTCACACATATAGGATACGTTTGAGAGATGTGACGGTATGAAAATACAGTCATGTTGATGCCAAAGTTGACTAAGCAGTTAGTCGGAGTTATTGACTAGTAATTAGTCAAACGCGATGTTGAGATAATTATTTAATACGGATTAAATAATAATGGCTAAGACGAATTAAGCGGTTAATTCCTAAATTGAATATGAATGATTATATTTAATTGATGTATATTGAATTAATTATACAATATTGTCTTTGTCGGACATGTATTAATATTTCAACTAATCCGTGTTATTAGTTGATGTTTTAATAACCGATAACCGATGACGATTTATAATAAAACCGCGTCATATACATTTAGCGAAAATCGAGTTGGACCACGAGTTAAAATGAAAGAGGAAATGAAAGCCCATTTCCCCTATGGCTCTCGGTTTGGCCGAATGAGCAAACAAAAGAGAGGCTCTCTCTCATTTGTAACCTAATCATTTTTCATTTGCAAAATTATTAGGGTTTTGGAGGCATTTTTCCTCTGAAATTTCTAGATCTCACATCGTAAAAATTCACAACAATTCTCTCAATATTGCAAGGCAATTAGAGAATACATTCTAGCACAAGGGCATAGTCTCAGACGGTCTTGGGTGCAACGATTAGGAGGAAATCTACTTTGATTTCTGTTCTTAGGCCGCATCTCAAAGGACCCGAGGTTAATTCTTATGCTTTATCGTTTTCTCTTGTAATTTTGTTTTATGACGATAATCACATGTTAAATTTTGCGTTATAGTCCTAAAATTTATGGGTTTTATACGGATATTACCCTACAAGTGGTATCAGAGCGAGGCCACGTATATTTTTCAATGTGATTTTCAATAAAACGATTTGAAACGATTGCTTTTGTCTCGAAAACCGTGCGGCCTCATGTGTTACACGGCTGTGTTGTGTTTGTTTTCGATTTGGTTTTTGCATATTGTTATTTTAAACGATAATCATAACAATATGTTCATGTATTTTCAATTGTTGATTTGATTTTATACGAATTAGATCAATATTGCCATTGATTTTGCTTTATCAAATGTTTTCACGAGGGTTTTAAGTTTTCAGATGTGTTTTGTTCTCGATCGAGCCTGTTTCTACTCGATCGAGAGGTTTTCTGTCTTGTTTTTACTCGATCGAGTCCTTGCAGTACTCGATCGACCACTTTTAAAACCCTGACTGCTCGATCGAGACCTCCTTGTACTCGATCGAACAGTCTTGCTGATATAAGTCCTCGATCGACCCCGAGTTCAATCGATCGAGCACTTTCTCTTTGGCAATCCTCTCGTTCGACTTGCAGTTTCAGTCAATCGAGCCCTTTTTGTTTTTGCGCTTTAAAATTTAATTTTTTGTTGTTTAAATTTTCTTTCGGCCATGTTTTATGCATAATACGGACTTTATGCATTCGCTTAATAGTGAAAGGGTTCACTCACGTACCATTTAGTTATTTTAAAGCGATTTAAAGTAACGGATTGTAATGAATTAAAATTAAGTTGATTAAAGCGGTTTTGTCACATAATTTTAATCATTATAGGTGGTTTGGATACATTTAACATAATTACGGAATTATGTCACGAATAAATTTTATTTTAGTTGATGCATTTTATTTATCGTTATTTTGAATGCCTTGAATGCTTTTAATTACGTATTTAATTTTTACAATCGGTTGTAACTTAGTGTGGCCTTAGTAGAACGTGTTACCGTAATGATGGAACACGGTCTTGGTTGTATTTTGAGATCTCGCATCTCTGTTTTGGTTTTTCCTTGTAATTACAGTTTTTTTATTATTTAGAATGTAAATAGGTTTATATTTTGTAATATTTAAATTGTAATTTTGAGAAGACCAAAGATGGAGAATCGGATGCTCACTCCCACTGCATGGATCAAGATGGAACATCAAGACAAGCTTTTCGGGTCCAACGGTGGATTCCAAAGTTGTATTATGTTCATTTTTACTAGGATAGGCCACACTAGAACTTTTATTTACGTTTTGCATTCTTTTATTTTGATCGTAACGATAGTTTGCATCATTTTCCGCCTAAATACAAACCACCTAATATTTGCATGAAAACTGACTCATATAGAGGTCACGCGTTAGTTTTCTATGACATTCTTATGTCACACGATCATTTTTAAGCCATCACCTAAGTTAATTCATTCACGTAATGCTAGTTATTCGTTCACTTAAAATGAATTAAAACTAAGTTGATGGGACCTTCCTCGTATAAACAAAAATTGAGAATAGTCTTTATAGGTCAAACTTCAATGAATCCCTTCTTCGTCGGTAGGCATAATATGACCCCTTCTACGTCAGGTAAGTTAGAACTGACTGACCTATTTTATCTCAATACTATGGTCACTCGTACGATCCTGTGATTATGGTGGACTATGGATAGGATTTACGGAAATCTATCGACCAATAGTTCTTACGGAAGAACTAGCTAAATGAGTTGGCTTATCAATTTACTAAATTGAGTCTTGGGATCACTTGTATAATTCTTGAGGGAGATCAATTATGCAAGTGCAATGAGTCTACACAATTAAAATGAATTTTAAATAGACTTAAATCACCTCGATGAGTTGCTTATTTCGTTTTGTTTTTCCTTTCTTTTTCAGCGTAGATCACGATTTTTTAAACTGCTAATAACATAATGGCTGGCATCCTCGATGACCCAATGCCAAGTGGCACATTGGACCGTGAGTCCTGGCTTCGGATCTTTATGAATCAGATGAATCAGTCCACTAGACTGAAGAATGATGGATCAAACTTCGCGGAATGGGAGGCGGCATTACGGAATGCTGCCACTGCTGACGGGAAGCTCAAGTATCTGACTGAGCCCCTCCCGCCAGCCCAGGCCCCACGGCTCGAGTTAACGAGGTCTCCAAGTATAGCGACTTCGTCATGGAAGCGGGTGCGATTAAAAACTTACTCATTTTTGCAATGGAATCCAATTTGCAGAAACGCTTCATAGCCCAAGGTGCAAACAAGATTTTCACCACGCTCACTAAGGAATTCTCGAAAGCACCGAGAATCGTGACCTATGAGCATACCACTCGCTTCTTTGATGCGAGACTCTAGAAGGGCCAACCGGTTAGCCCACACATTCTCAGCATGATTTAGAATGTCGAGAGACTGGAGGCGCTTGATTGTAAAATCAGCGAGAACATCGTGATTGGCCGCATGCTTCATTCACTCCACGATGGTTTTGCGCTCTTTAGAGCGAATTACTATATGAATGATTTGAAGAAAAGTCCTCATGAACTACACTCCCTTCTCGTACAGACCGAGAAGGACATGAAGTTCAGTGGGAGCTTGAAACAGGATGTTCTTGTTGTGTCAAACAAGGGCAAGGGTAAGGGCAAAGCTCAGGCAGACCTAGCGGTAGGTAAACCGAAGATTAAGAAGTCGGGATCAGGTAAGAGTGGGCCTGGTGAGGCAAGCAACTCATCAGGCGCGACAAAGAGCAAGACCGAAAACATGGAATGCCATCACTGCCACAAGACTGGGCATTGGAGGCGTACATGTCCTGTTTACCATGAGGACATAAAAGCAGGTCGCGTTAAACCTGTTGGTATGTCTTCTTCCTCTTCTACTTTTATTCATATGATTGAGATTAACCACGCAAGTTACGTAACTTGGGTACTAGATACTGGTTGTGGTTCTCATCTGTGTAATCATGTGCAAGGGCTCCGAAACATCGAACCCCTCGTAAAGGGTGAGGTGGACCTGCGTGTCGGGAATGGAGCACGAGTGGCTGCCGTCTCGAGGGGAACATACGTGATCCAGCTTCCTAGCGGATTCGAGTTATTCTTATATAACTGCTATTATGTACCCAGTCTTTCTAAAAACATTATTTCAGTTTCTGCACTTGGCAAACTTGGTTTTTCATTTGTAATAGAGAATAATACTTGCATTTTCTCATTACACGATATGATTTATGGCAAGGCAGTCTCCATGAATGGAATTAATGTTTTAGATCAGACCACCAAAATATTACACGTAATGAATAAGAAGTTAAAGGTCGGTGACAAAGATCAAACGTATCTATGGCACTGCCGTATGGGACACATTAATGAGAAACGCGTAAAACAGCTCACAAAGAATGGAGCTATCTCGGCCTTTGATTTTCAATCATTTGGCATGTGTGAATCATGTCTCATCGGTAAGATGACTCGAATTTCCTTCAAAGGCGTTGGAATGCGCGCTGCTGACCTATTATGACTCATACATACGGATGTGTGTGGACCCATGTCAATCACCGCACGAGAAGGCTATAGGTATTTCATCACTTTCACGGACGATTTAAGTAGATATGGCTATGTCTATTTAATGAAGCAGAAAAGTGAATCCTTTGAGAAATTCAAAGAATACCAGAATCGGGTACATAACCTACTGGGTAGAAAGATTAAAACACTACGATCAGACCGTGGTGGCGAGTATCTTTCTCACGAGTTTGATCAACACCATAAAGACTGTGGGATTGCCTTACAGTTAACTCCACCTGGAACACCTCAGTTGAATGGTGTGTCCGAACGGAGAAATCGAACACTACTTGATATGGTTCGATCCATGATGAGTCACACCGTGTTGCCTCATTGTGGGGTTATGCTCTTCGTCATTTGCTCTAATACTTAATCAAGTCCGTCTAAGTCAGTCATGTTGACAAGTCTCCATATGAACTATGGAAGGGAACGGTCCCTAACTTGTCCTTTATACGGGTTTGGGGCTGCGAGGCTTATGTCAAGTGGAGACACGAGGATAAGTTCGGCCCGCGATCGATCAAGACATACTTTATAGGTTATCCTAAAGGAACACTTGGTCATTACTTCTATTCGCCAACCGAACAACGTGTATTTGTTGCGGGTAGTGCGACATTCTTAGAGAAGGAATTTCTCGAGAATGCAAAGAGTGATAGAACCTTCGAGCTGTCGGAGGTTCCAGAACCAAATACCGAGCAACCATTGGAGGAACCAATTCCTTCAATCCCGGCTGCGGTGAATATTCCTGAGGAACCTAGGAGGTCGGGTAGAGTCTCTATTCCTCCGGACAGATACATTGGTATGGTCGAGGAACATGACATAGATGACATTCTACTCTTAACGAGTAGTGAACCCGCAACCTATAAAGGTGCCATGACCAGTTCTGACTCAAAGCTATGGCTTGAGGCCATGCAATGCGAGATGGACTCCATGTATGAGAACAACGTATGGGATCTTGTTGACTTACCTGCTAAGGTTCGTCCCCTTCAATGCAAATGGCTTTACAAGATAAAACATTCCGTGGAAGGTCAACAAGATATCTATAAAGCACGACTAGTTGCTAAAGGTTTCACCCAAGTGCCAGGTTTGCACTACGATGAAATTTTTGCACCCGTGGTCATGCTGCGTTCCATTCGGATTATCTTAGCGATTGCCGCTTTTCATGACTATGAAATTTGGCAGATGGATGTGAAAACCGCCTTCTTAAACGGTTATTTGGAGGAAGAGTTGTACATGGTACAACCCGAAGGTTTCATCGATCCAGAACATCCTAAGAAAGTGTGCAAGCTTAAGCATTCCATTTATGGACTGAAGCAAGCTTCTAGGAGTTGGAATCATCGTTTCGACAAAGTGATAAAAGAAAATTGAATTACTCGATCGGTCGAGGAACCATGTCTCTATATCAAGTCGAGTGGGAGCAAGATTGTCTTCCTAATATTGTATGTCGATTACATACTCCTGATTGGGAATGATATACCTCTCTTAACTTCGGTAAAAGTATGGTTGAAGAACCATTTCCAGATGAAAGATCTGGGTGAGGCACAAAGAATTTTGGGCATCCGTATCTATCGAGATAGATCTCGTCGGATGTTATCTCTCAGTCAGGAGTCTTACATAGACAAGATCCTAGAGAGATTCAGCATGACTAACTCCAAAAGGGGGTTTCTTCCTATGGCTCCAAGGGTGCATTTGAGCAAGTCTCAGGCACCAGAGACACCGGAAGAGAAAGAGCGCATGACACGGATTCCTTATGCCTCGGCTATAGGATCAATCATGTATGCCATGATATGCACACGTCCGGACGTGGCATATGCATAGAGTATGACAAGTCGATTGCAACAGCATCCAGGTGAATCACATTGGATGGCTGTCAAGAACATTCTTAAGTACCTACGGAGGACTAAAGCTTGAGCATTGACTTATGGAGGCGAACAAAAGCTATGCGCAACCGGTTACGCAGATGCTAGCTTCCAAACGGATCGAGATGACTCGAAATCTCAGTCTGGATTCGTTTTTACTCTTAATGGCGCTGCGATCGGTGGAAGAGTTCCAAACAAAGTGTTACAAAGAGATTCTACGATCGAGTCCGAGTACTATGCCGCGTCTGAAGCTGCAAAGGAAGCGATATGGATGCGTCAATTCTTACAAGGACTATCTGTAGTGCCTAGTTCGAATGACTCGATCACCATCTATTGCGACAATGGAGGTGCCATCTTCCAAGATAAGGAGCCTAAGTCTAGCAACAAGTCTAGACATGTACAACGGAAAACTCATCTAATCCGAGATTACGTGGAGCAAAAGGAAGTAGTGATAGAAACGATTGCTACAGATGATAACATAGCAGATCCTCTCACTAAACCATTACGACAAGATAAGCATGAAAGGCATGTTAATTCCATGGGAATTAAACGTGTTCCTGAGTTGTAGTACTCTTTTATGGATTAGATTCATTTTCTTGTGTACTCTATACGACATCATCGTTTTGATATTTATATATTTTGTTTTTCATGTGGAATTGTACGACAATCTTGAACACCACAAAGTGAACAGAACAAACATTATATTTTTGGTCCTTAATTGCCCACATGAGCTGATAACTCTGGCAATTATTTTGTGACGTTGGTTGATGGTGGGTTCAACGAGCCATAAGTCATGACTGACCAATCACAGAGGCGAGTTATACGGATATCTCGTAGGACACAATTGTGACATCGACGTGGAGTCCTAAATGTTTTATAACATTCGGTGCCCGGTCGTGGATAGGACCTCCATGGTGATCCTAAGAGTCGATTCTTTTGACTATCGACTGTCTCTTGAGACTAAGGCAGATTTTGGGTGACTTTGGTTTCTTTCTCACGGTCATCCGTAACAGGGGGCCAAGTAGATTTTTTTAAGGTCATTTCATGTCCGTGCTTAGATCGGAAGGAGTCGAGTTGAAGGAAATATTCTCGCCTTTATCGTGTACTCGATATTTCTCGGGGGCCACTCAAGAGTCAGAATCGAAATGCATGGCCATGCTCGAATACGAATTCGTTTTATTAGTTAAGTTACTCTCTAGTCGGGGAAACCACTCTTGATACAGATCGATTGTAAAATACGACCTTTGCGGATCCGGATCTGCAAATTGTTTTACATTGAGTGGGAGAAATTTTTAAATGAATATGAGAATCGTTTATCGCACATACACTTGTACGGAAAAGTGGGAGTTTGTTAGAGCCGTGTCCTCCAGTTAGTGCGGATAACGTTATTACACATATACTTGTACGGACAAGTGGGAGCTTGTTGGTGCTGGTGTCCTCTACAGTTAGTGCAAGAAATTTTAAATCTCTAAAAGGATCAAAGGGTATACTTTTGTATTATTATCAGTTGGTCCACGTTTATCAATAACGGTTGGCTTGCTAGATAAGTTTGACGTTATTGTCATACAGATGGCGGTGATGAACTGGTCCCTAAAAGACACACCTATAGGATACGTTTGAGAGATGTGACGGTATGAAAATACAGTCATGTTGATGCCAAAGTTGACTAAGCAGTTAGTCGGAGTTATTGACTAGTAATTTGTCAAACGCGATGTTGAGATAATTATTTAATACGGATTAAATAATAATGGCTAAGACGAATTAAGCGGTTAATTCGTAAATTGAATATAAATGATTATATTTAATTGATGTATATTGAATTAATTATACAATATTGTCTTTGTCGGACATGTATTAATATTTCAACTAATCCGTGTTATTAGTTGATGATTTAATAACCGATAACCGATGACGATTTATAATAAAACCACGTCATATACATTTAGCGAAAATCGAGTTGGACCACGAGTTAAAATGAAAGAGGAAATGAAAGCCCATTTCCCCTATGGCTCTCGGTTTAGCCAAATGAGCAAACAAAAGAGAGGCTCTCTCTCTTTTGTAACCTAATCATTTTTCATTTGCAAAATTATTAGGGTTTTGGAGGCATTTTTCCTCTGAAATTTCTAGATCTCACATCGTAAAAATTCACAACAATTCTCTCAATATTGCAAGGCAATTAGAGAATACATTCTAGCACAAGGGCATAGTCTCAGACGGTCTTGGGTGCAACGATTAGGAGGAAATCTACTTTGATTTCTGTTCTTAGGCCGCATCTCAAAGCACCCGAGGTTAATTCTTATGCTTTATCGTTTTCTCTTGTAATTTTGTTTTATGACGATAATCACATGTTAAATTTTGCGTTATAGTCCTAAAATTTAAGGGTTTTATACGGATATTACCCTACAGCCACGGCATTCTTTGATCTCGACATCAAAGAGGGCCAAAAGGTTAGCCCTCATGTGCTCAAACTTATGGAGCTTGTCGAGACCTTGAAAATTCAAAAGGTTGAAATCCCCAAAGAACTCATTGTAGATAGGATTCTACACTCCTTGTCTAAAGTGAAAGCGTATGTTCAATTCCGGGTGAATTTTAACATGCAAGACAAGGATGTGTCTCTTGAGGAGTTGCACAAGTTACTTGTGCAAGCCGAGAGGGACATGGGGTTAAATGTGAACCCTCCCAAAGATGTGCTTAACATAAGCACTAAGAGTAAGGGGAAGTTCAAGAAGAATGGGAGAAAGGGCAAGAAGCAAGCTCCCACATTCACCAAAGCTAAGACTTGTGAAGCTAGCACCACAAAGATCAAGAAGGGTCCTCTTGATAAATGCCATTATTGTAATGGTATGGGACATTGGAAAAGAAATTGTTCCAAATGCCTTGGTGATATTAAGGCTGGAAAGATCACTCTAGTAGGTAAATGACTATCCTTCTTTTATGTTTCTAATTCAACTATGGTATTATGATGCAAAGTTGTGATAATGTATCTCCCTTTTTATTGTAAATAGGGCCTCCACCAAGCAAAGACAAGGGAAAGGAAAAGCAAGCATGAGAAACCATCAAGAAGCTAGGGATAGCTTTCATGGAGCTTTGCTTTTCATTGTCTTATTTTAAATTATGTTTTGAATTTTAGAACCTTGAGTTTCCGTGTTCGACATGGAAAGGTATTTTGGATAATGGTTTTTATTTTGGATAATGGTGACTTGGTTTGCAACCCTAGTCACCCGTTTTATCATTTATCCTTTTATGTTCTAAAATTCATCTTTAAATGCTTGCACTTTGAAACATAAGATTATTCACTTAAAGTGATCTAATAGACAAATATAATGACGGGTTTCATTATATGTCCACATGCTTAAGGCTTGTGTATGATCATTTATAAAGTGATTTTGAGTCTATGAACTCTCTTAAAGGTATGTCAATCACCAAGTACACATATGAAATATAAAACTATTAGTCAATCTATGAGATAGTTCTCCTTATACTTCAACATCATTATTTGTGTCTCATATACTATCTTTGAATCTAAAGTGTATTTATTCTAAAGATAGAGTGGGAGAAAAATGAGGACACAACACACAAGGCAAGATAAAATTGTGTCCTTGTGTAAATGAAGATCTACGCAAGAGAGAATGATTTGAATGCAGGTATATCTATTTACATAGTATGCCGAATAGATGAGATCTATGGTCTCAAGTTAGTTCTATATGACTAAAGAGACCAAGTGAAGTAATCATAAGAGTATATTCTCAAGATAACTACACGAGGAGACCAAAAGAAAGTTTTTGAAGAAAAATGACTAATGTAAATCTTAACAAGTTTTTGACTAAGTTTATGGAAATTTTGACCAATAGTTTCAACCTTGAGATTTACTTAAGAGCCTAAATGAATCAAAGTTACATACTAGTTATGATCAAGTTGCAAAATTTGATATACCGATATCTTCAATGGCCAAAGTTTTAACCACGCAAATGTCATTGCTTAACCTCATTATGAAATGGTTAAACCTCCTTCCAAAAGGGTATTTGCGAAGGACGTATTCTAGATATTGTTTATATTTGAATAATGACATTGCTACATATCATTATGACATGAGTGTGTTGGAGATTTAAAATCTCTTTCCGTAAGGTTAAGATGAGACCACTTCAAAATAGGTATTTTGAAAGGATATGATGGGAACATATATGGTTTTATCCTAATAACTTGGCAATGCAATTTATATTTCAATTCTTGATAAAATTTCGATTGAGAAGTCAATTTCGAAATTTGTGAAATTGAGTGGGAGTTAAGAAATTCTCATGTGAAGACATGGAATTTAGTGGGAGCTATCATCCTTTGAATGTTTACAACTCATCACTCATTAAAGAATGGCGAGCTAATACCTTCTTTCATAAAGAAGCATTTGAGTTTTCAATTCTGGATGAAAATGGACAATGATGAATCCAATTACATCAAGGGATGTTGGATTAGTATTAAGAGATACACATCATATCAACATTCACATAGGTTATTCATGTAAATGAAAATGGAATTGCCATTAGCAGTCATGGTCGTTCATTGAACCTATGAACGGTTGATCTCATGATTATTAGTAACTAATGTTTCCGCCATTAGAATAATCATGTACATGTCCAATTATGAATCATATGCATAAGAGCATGATGATTGATTGGTAAGTCAAAATAGAAACGTCATGAATTCTCAAGTAGAATCCGGTGAGCGATTTCGGTGTTTGTCAGAATGCTCTTATATGTGTCAAGAGGTTGCACATATTATAGAAAGTCCGAGCACATGTAAGGATTTATGAGAATCCCAAACTTTCAAGCCTAAAAAGAGAAATAAGAAGTTTTGGAAAGATGCTTGGTTGAATAAGAGGTTATTCAAAAATAATCTTTCCTAGTTAAGCTAGGACTTGTGAGAAGTGCTAAGCTAATAATCTTGACAAATTGTTACAAGATTCTACAAAACATATACCTAGTGTATTGTGTGTGGATGGAGTACTTGATCAGTACAAGTTATATCATTCATCACAAATTCGTTCGTTATGTGATAGTCGATAAGAAAGTTCTTTCAAGTTAAAGGACCGAAACCAAGGTCGGGAACCTTGATGTGTACTTGGTGAAGTTCATGCTATAAGAGAGAACATGAACGTAAAGGAAAATGCAAGTGCGAGAAGTTTGAACGCATGGACACATGGTATGTTAAACTTCTATTGCAATCAATAAGTGTTTACACTTATGATATACATCATAAGGTTGTAATATGATATGGACTACCCGAGTGTGATGTCGACATTTGTCGTTTGTGTTATTATTAACTCACCTTGTACATTGTTATATCCAAACGGGTTGTAGAGATAATTGAACCCCGTTAAAGTGAACCTGGATTAACATGGTATTTGCCCATAGTTACTTATATGAGGTGACGTCTCGAAGTGACTAGAAAGTGATGCGATTGATGGCAAGTTCAAGTGCCATAGAGTCATGTGAGATGACTAGTCGATCACATAGGCAGACTGTTAGGAACATTTTGTCGGGCCTAATGACCGCTTATAGAGTTCTGGCAAATTTATATAGCCTGGTCGTGGCGAGAGCTACTATAGTATTCAAATGAGTCGATTCTTTTGACTAAAGACTATTCACCTAAGATGGCACAGTTTCAGATTAACTTTGATTTGTGTTACTACGACCTTCGTAAATGGGGTCAAATGGGCATATTTTGGGTTATGATGGTCGTGGCTAGTCGAAGGGAATGAGTGCGATAGGAATTGTCCACCCTTGTCGGGTTATAAAAATATCTCGGGGGCCACTCGAGGAGTAATGAATCGAAATGCGTGGCCACGCTCGGAAAGTATCTATGATAGATAAGTCCGGTCAATCAGTTATTCTCCAGATCGAGGAAACCACTCTCAATATGATCACTTGCAAGTACGACCTGAAAGACACCTTGCATTGAGTGGGAGATAGTAATAGGACAAGAGAATTGGTGACGCACACTTGTCGAGGACAAGTGGGAGATTGTTGGAATATGTGTCCTCCGACAATGATGCGATCACGACTGTTGATCATGATGATCACATGTTTAAATCTCATTATAAAGAATACAATTGGGAAGTAATATTGTTAATGTCAACTGGTCAACATATATCGGTAATGATTGGCTGACTAGAGTTTGACATTACGTAAATCTTGACGGTGGTGATCAGTTGACCCCTTAGGTCATACATATAGGGCAACGCTCTTAATTGATTATTTAATTAATCGTATAACGTTACGAGTTAATTAAATTATTTGAAAATTGACGGATGATTTTGGAAGTAAAATTTACGTATCATATTAAAATGTGATTAAATGAGATACGGTCTGAGTAATCGAATTGTATCATTACTCGGATGAAATTATTGTTTAAAGAAACAATTCAAATTGAATGAATTTTTATAAATACAATCAGTTGTGATTTATAAATGGAAAAATATTTTGGTACAAGTAATTATGAAATTACTAAGTCAATTTTGTATGTGACGTATTTTAATAATACGTTGATTTTTAATATGTTAAAAATACACAACAAATTTATGCTACATGTGACATGTTACATATTGACAAATTGACAAAAATAATATGGATCCCATATTATCAAGTGTACCGAAATTAAGGGGTGATTT
Source organism: Silene latifolia (assembly GCF_048544455.1). Lineage (NCBI taxonomy): Eukaryota > Viridiplantae > Streptophyta > Magnoliopsida > Caryophyllales > Caryophyllaceae > Silene > Silene latifolia. The sequence goes on along the minus strand of NC_133538.1, from coordinate 92,003,184 downwards.
AAGCTAATATTGTGTTTGATTAAGATAATGGAAAACACAATGATTACCTACATTCCTAGCCATGCAACCCTAATGCTCATTGTAAAGAACAATTCAAGCATGCATTGGCTCCCCTTAATCCCTCCTCCCACCCGGTTTTCCACTAAGAAAGGTAAAGGTTTTTGCCATATATTTTGATATACACTACATTCATTTAGTTAGTGTATTATTCATTCAACCACTCATCTAAAATAAGAGTTTTAGAGAGATAATAAGCTCCCATTCTTCCTTCTTCAAAACCGAAAATAATTAAGTGTTTATAATATTTTGGGTCAATTTTCTACTAAATTAATATTGTACTAGTTCCTATAATATTAATTTTATTAAGAGAAAGCCTTGGGTATTAAGCTTAGGGAGAGATCCTATACTTGGATCTTGGTTCTTCCATTAAAGGATAGCACAATAACAAGGGAGAAAGGTGATCTCTCTTGTGCCCATAATCCGAAACATCCAATGTAAGAACATGATTTCTCCTCCATTTTGCTCATTTGTTTGCATGCATAAAATCCATATTTAATTTTATGACAAATTAAATTAAATCATATATGAATATGTAAGTATATAGATCTACTTTTTCTTCACATATGACCCCTTCAAATTATATAACTTCAACACACCGGACAATTTTGTATACTTCATACAACCATTAAATAAAGGCATTTCAGATTGACTCAACTTCTCAAATAAGTCATCAGCATTTATATCCCCATCACCGGTAGCTTCAAAAACATCAGATCCATAATCATCAAGAAATATAACATCCAAGTAATATCCATTAGCTAAAGCAACTTCAGATGAATAATGATTGTTTACTTCTTTTGCATTAGATTCCCCATCGCCTATATCTAAACCAACTTCTGCATCAGATTCTTCCTCTGATTCTCCATGAAAAATCCAATAACAATAATCTTGACTGAAACTATTCTTTTCTAAGTCTATTTTCACATACGGGAGAGGGGAAAACCTAAATCTACCACATTTATTACAGGGGCACGAGATTGATGAGGAGCCTTTACAATTTTGACGAGAAAATTGCAAAATTCAACTATTCCATCATCATAAACTGGATCACCTTTTTTACCATCAGTTATCCAAGTTCGAGCCATATATAATTTAGTTCAAATGAAAACCAGACTATGAAAATGAGTTCACCTTTTATAAGCTATGAGAAATAACGGCGACGGCATCGGCGACGACAAGAATAATGAGAACTTGATGCTTTTGTTATGATACACTTTTTGATTAAATGTACAATGGTGATTCTAATGAAACACCCTATTTAATTAAATAAATTTAAAACTATTGTTTAAAACCGTTGTTAATTGTACTTATTCAACAACCGTCCATGGTAAACCGTTGACATTTATTTTTAATATTTATTTTTTGGCAAAACAATCAATCTTTTTAATATTTTTTATAATAATTTTATCAGATTAGTTATTTTAAAATGTTTGTAAATATATATGAAAGTATAATAGAGGAACCACGGGTTTTAGTAAGCTAGTTCTGTAATAGTTTGTTAAATATTTCCATTAAATTTATTTGTTTTTGATGCAAAGTAAATATTTATTATTGTTTCATAATTAATTACCGTGTTAATTATTTAATTTAAATATTAAGCGTTTGCATATGTATAATAAGAACTACTCCGTATTTAAAAGTGTATATCGCATGCACTAATTAAAACAAGCAATAAAAAAGCATGCATTTTTATTATTTAAACATTAAAAACATAACACAAAACAAGGAAAAAAAATAAGCAATAAATATTACAAAACGAAAAAAAATAAAAAACCAATATAAAAAAAATGCCCAATAACAAACGACGTGCATTTAAATTACTTAAAATCTCTAACAGGAATTTCACTCGGGGGTGGGTAATCAGGATAAACCTGATCATAACCCAACTTTACAATATCAATATTACAACGGTGATCAAAATGAGGCACTTCTTCGTCCTCCAAGGATTTCGGTACAGTAGTAAAATTGTGTGGGCACTCCTTTTTCAGCATATGAGAGTCCTCGGCAACAGCAATCCATAAGTATGGTCCACCGTAAACATAACAATTAGGATCATCGTTATAGTACTCATGTTTCTCCGATTGATGATCACGCGACGCATACCTTGCAACAAGTTTTTTCGCTTGGCGAAAATCGTCTTGCCCACACCCTCGAAACTCGATCAGGGCACACCCATGAAAACCACCGTCTTTTGTCCACGCTGGGTGGACTTTTTCGACATTTGTATAGCCATTATTATGGAGCGTGTCCCTCAACCAAGTAAGGCTCTTAGAAAATGGTTTACCCATGTCATCATATTTGACGGAAAGATTGTGTATTATGCAAGTAATTGGATTGATATAACGGGTAACCGAGAATTAAGTAGTAGACGACGACAGAATTAAATCTTAAGTGAAGTATGTTGTATGCTTTTTGTGGTAAATATAAAATAATGGATAGATATTTTAATTAAATAGTTTATATACGTTACGCTATTTATAGTATAAGGATATACTCCGTAATTAAGTAAGAGCAATTTCTTCCATATAAGTTACGTTCAAACAAAAACTAAATGTAACGTTGAATACAATGCATGGCGTGCAGTAACTATGCAGGGTTGAAAATGCAAAACCGTTCAAGCGACCAATAAGTGAAGCGTTGATTCAAACCAAAACATAATGAATGGTCCATAGGGATGCATTCAAGTATCAATTCATATATAAGTGAAAAAATAAGGCAATGGTTTCTCAAAAACCGTCATCCTTTGCTAAAACTTTCGTAACGGTTTCATTAAAACAATTGTCAAATATTTTATGTATAAATTTAAATTCATATTAAGAAAATAAACGGTCCATTTGTCAACTCATGAATAATGAAAAAAAGTCAATACATAGGAAATAGTGAGTAATAATGACAACGGTTGCTAAAAAAACCGTTCTTTTATGTGATATTTGACCACGGTTTTCCATGAACCGTTGTTATATATTTATTTTAAGACAACGGGTTCATAACCCATTGTAATACCACGGATTTATAAGCTGTTAGGTACTCTATCGAGTAGGGATTACTCTATCTAGTAATTTAGTTTTGTATTCTGGAGTGTGTTCTGCCTGATGGATACTCGATCGAGTGAGGGCAACTCGATCGAGTAGACGGTACTTGATCGAGTACCTCAGTTACTCGATCGAGTCAGTCGGGTTTTATGAGTTTTTGGCCGTGTTTGATAGCAACGCGTGAAATGGTATATAAAGTATTTCCATAAATTCTTTTCACTTTTTACCTAAAATCTAAACCCTTTTTACAAATAAACCAAACTATGTTGAATTCTTCTCTCGCATTGCTATTAAAACCAAGCGTTAGAGTCATCGAATTTCTGAGTTCTTTATACCGTTGAGATCGTCATATTGTGGGTAAGGTCCTTGTACCGTTTTTATGTCAATTCATTAGTTTTTTTTAAACCCTAATTGGGTGAATTGGGGATTATTGGGAGTATTGTTGATTATAGATTCGTAATTGTATGATTATGTGATTATAGGAGGTGACTTCGTAGAGGAACGCTTTTGATCCGCTGCTTGTGATTGTTGATTGGTGATTGCATTCCAGGTAGGGTTTCCCTACTCAGTTATTGTGTAAATTGTATAAGACGGTTGTTGGTTGATTGGCATGTGATTATATCGTAATTGGTTTTGGTATTGTTGATATTGTAATTGGTTGTTGTTGATTATTTGTGGTTCGCGAGGTGCGCCCTCGGCTGAGTGGAGTCACATGCGGGAGTGGCTTCACGCCCTTAATTCGGCCTTTGTGGTTCCCATAACAAGGGGGATGTGCACATTAAGGAAGATGGGTTATTCGCTTGATGGAGATGAGCAGGGCTTATGTGGGAATGGCTGCGGTCCCCCACTGGCGGTGTGGAATATCTGTTGCGATGGGTATTCTGGGAGGGCTACACACTTTAGTGTGTGGTCAGATGATTGGTGATGTTTAGTAGGTGTAGCTTGGATGCGGGCTGGTTAGGTGGGATTGAGTCACCACGAGTCAGATAGTAGTCTTCCGCTGTTGTGTCATGACATTTTATTTACTTTAGTTTGTTTTTGGTTTGGAACAGTTGTACCGTATTTTTTTTTTATGTTTTGAAGTAATCACTTTAAATTTATTTATTTAAAGTACGTTTCTTGATGGTCACTTTTGATTACTATGCCTCGGGTAACCGAGATTGTAGCATTCTCATGAATTAGGTGGTCTTGTTAAGGCACCTTGGTGTATGAGGGTGTTACAAAGTGGTATCAGAGAGATGATTTTGGAACCTGTAACTAATGAACCTAAAGAATGTAGAGAGTCAAACTAAAATGAACCCGGGTAGGAGTTGTTAGGAGCTAATGCAAAGGCTTGGGAGATGTTCTAAAGTTGCAAACTCACCCTATAACTTTGAACTGGTCACTATGGGGTGTCATGGAATCGCTAATTGTTTATTATTGTTCATATGCATATTTTGGATGAAGTGTATGATGGATGTTCTGGTGGAAAAGGTGAAAAGTAATTGTTGCATAATAATATGATTTGTGGTTTAAGCATGATTATGTGACGAAAGTAGTTTATAATGTTGTGATATTAGTAACATGTGAATAGGAGTTGTAATGTATAAGTATGTTTTTGTTTTTACGAAAGTTATAAATTTAAAAGCATGCAGGTAGTGTAGCATCGTCAGCATGGCTCGATCGAGTGGGGGAAACTTGATCGAGTAGGGTGGACTCCATCGAGTATGATGAGCTCGTTCGAGTGGGTATATGTATATGTTGGTCAGTAGCTACTGGTTTGTGCTACTCGATCGAGTAAGGGAGTACTCGATCGAGTGTTCGATACTCAACCGAGTATATATGCGACTCGATCGAGTATGTTTTGTGATAGTTATGGGCAGGTTCTGGAGTTGGGGTAGTCGATCGAGTTTGTGTCTTACTCGATCGAGTGACCCCTACTCTATCAAGATTGTGTGGTTACTCGATCGAGTAAGTTCTATGCGGATCATATTTGCTTTGAGCTGTAGGTTATGTGCTTACGTTTATCTCCCTTTTATAGCTCAAAGATATGCCGCCAAAGAGATCTGTGTTGTACGTTAGGGCTCAGGAGATGAGTGTTGAGAAGATCGCTAAGATGCTTTAGCATCAGGACGTACTTAGTGAAACCCTCAAAAAGATGGGGAAGGATAAGGAGGACAAAGTAGACTTTGCCAAGATGAGCATTAGGATATCTCGCTTCAACTCTACTACCTATGTGGGTACAGGTGCGCCGATTTTGCTCGACAACTGGCACCGAGAGATGGAGAATATCTTGGGATTTGTACAATGTCAGGAAGAGTTTAAGATGGAACAAGCTACGTTCTACCTGAGAGATTCAGCTGGGGAATGGTGGGACAAGGTAAAGGATAGCGCCTTAGACATCTATTGGAAGCAGGGTAAGACTGTAATCAGTTGGTCTGAGTTCAAGAGGGCTATGAGGTAGGATTTCGTACCGGAGCATGTTCGCAGCAAACTACGTGATAAGTTTGATTGCTTCAAGAAGACCGAGGATATGACGGTGACCGTGTACTACCATAAGTTCAATTAAAAGGCACGCTATGCTGAGGATATGGGAGTAAATCAGCAGAATTTAGCACTTTGCTTCGAGAAAGGGTTCACTTATCAGATTATTGAGAAGCTACCGGTGGGGACTTACCGATGTGATAAAGGCTTATGAGAGGGCTGGACGGGCTGAGAGGTTGGTCGAGATGGCCAAGGAACACAAAGAGAAGGGCTCTAAAAAGATGAAGGCTTAGAGCGATGGTGGTGCTCAATCTAGTTAGAAGAGAGGTAACCATAATCAAGCAAGGGTTTATTCTTGGGGATCGGGCTTTAGTGGAGGATCTTCGTATGGGTGTGGCTGTGGTAGTAGCAGCAACTGGGGTATATCATGTTTCAACTATGGCGGTATGGGTCACAAGAGGCATGAGTGTACTAGTGTAGTGGGTAGAGGTTTTCAGAGATCGTCACAGGGGAGCTTTTCACAGGGACCGACGCAGAGCTATACTAGCAACCGACCAGCTAGGTCATGGAACAGCCAAGGAGGGTAGAGTAACATCAATGGTGGGTTTAACCGTAATGGCGGTAATTCTTATTAGAAACCGGCAGCTAACAACAATCAGGGGTCATCTGCCAAGCCTTCTACATCTGCCAGCACAGTGTAAGGGGATGGACAAAAGAGCAGTGGCAAGCTATTTATGATGGACAAGTGAGCTGCTCAGGATGATGCACACGTGATCACCGTTACTCTTCTTGTTAACAACGTTTCTACCTTTGTTTTGTTTGATTTGGGGGCGTCACACTCGTTTGTATCATCGAGTCATGTTATGTCTTTGGGATTGGGAGAGTTCGAGTCTGTAAAAGATGAGGTTTTTATACCGTCGGGTGAGTCAGTGTCTTGTGGGAAGATGTATAGAGAGGTGTCCATGGTTATTGGACAAGTTGATCTTCTAGTTGAGGATGGTTTTGAGATGATAGTCAGGATGGACGGGTTGGGTAATTATAAGTGTAATACTACGGTTTTCTAAGTCTTGTTACTCGGCCGAATAAGGCTTACTCAGCCGAGTAATGCGTCGTGTGTTTCTGTTCAAGCTACTGTCCAGGAATACTCGGCTGAGTATGGTAATACTCGACCGAGTAAGGGATACTCGGCCGCGTATACTCTATACTCAACCGAGTATCCGGTCTGACGGAAGTTATTTTCGCGGTTTGATTAAAGACAATTAGAGTTATAAATTAAGTTTTACTGTTTCACTTTTTTAAGTTTTATAAAACCTAAAACATTCTACATAACTCTAATCATCTCTAATTTCTCCCAAGATCGTTGATTGTTCGTGAGTCTTCGTTCATTCCTCTCTTGCGTTGATAAGCCACTAGCCCTCTAAGTTTTGTCAGTTTGTGTATTTATGGTTTACCCTAGTATTTTAATTGGGGGAAAAAGGGATGTTTTACATGGTTGTGATTAGATTGTATGATTGTTGTTAGGTGGAGATTTCGTAGAAGAGCAGTTCTAGCTTCTTGAGTTGAGATGGAGCGAGGCTTATTTATTATAGCATTTGGCTTATTTTAATTATGCAGTGAACTAATCCGGTTGTTTTTTTTGTAAACCTGTGTTGATTCATTCGGGGATGGTGAGCAGATTATGACATGTGATGGTTGCCTTTAGCTACGGGGAGAAGATGGGGAGTCATCACTTCGAGTCTAGCTTCTGCTATTACGAGTTTAGCTGTTTTGTTTTCAGATGTTTTTAGATTAGTAAACATTTCTTTTGGTTTGGTTTTGGAACAACGTAATCGTTAACTATATATGCTTTAATAAATGTTTTGGGATGGTTACTTTTGATCTAGTAGCCTCGGAAAACCGAGATGGTAATAGTCTCTCATGCTAGGGTGGTCTTGGTAAGACACCTTGGTATGTGGGGGTGTTACACAGTGGTATCAGAGCGACGATTCTAGAACCTAAAACCAATGAAACTAATGAACATAGGTAGTCTAAATAAAATGAACCCGGAGAGAGTTGTTTGGAGCTACCGCAAAGACTTGGGAGATGTCCGGAAGAAAAAGAGGAAATGAAATAACAAAGAAAAAGAAGGAAGTTTAAGAAACTCCCTGCTTGTCATTTCCGAAATCACTCGATCGAGTGGTTATTCCTGTATGCATCTTCTCGATCGAGTAAAAAGTTACTCGATCGAGAACTCCCCTTTTCAGCTGTACTCGATCGAGCTCTTATCTTCGTGTAAGCTCTTGAATTTGCTATTATTCCCCAGACCTGCATAAAAACACTCGCAAAAATATCCCAAAATACCAAATACGAAGAGTAACAGTCTATAGTCTCTAATCTACGCTAAAAATTGTCTAAATTCTAATTGTGCTAATTAAAAGAAATAAATAAAACTCAACGGAAAATTTAAAAATTGTTTTTTACAAGTTGGTACACGGAGCATTTCCCCGCTCATTTCTCAAGGCAATTCAGTAGCCCATTGGAGGGCTCTTGACTGGAGGACGTCATCTCAGCAACATTAATCGTCCTCTTCAGTTTCCACGAGCTTGAACTTGAATCACTGGGAGGAGAATAGTTGACGTCCACATACGCGCGAACTTTTCTCATCCTTACTCCTTTCACACCGGCTTTGACATCGTCACTCCCACTTTGACTGACATTAACTACACAATACCCTTTGACTGCTCCTACATTATTTTCATCTGTACCTGCAGCAAGTAAAACAGACGAACTTTCCTCCTTTTTGCTCTCAACCTGAGGCGGAGGGGTCACAATAGCAGCACAATATTCTAAATCCTCGTTTGGAGTGTCAATAGAAGAGAGGGCATTGCAAGGCTGAGCCTGCATGGGAGCCCTTCGGAACTTAGACTGATGGAATATCAGTTCCTCGTCCCCAACTTGAAAAGTCAATGTCTTGCCCCCGACGTCTATTACTGCACGGGCAGTGAGTAAAAATGGTCTCCCTCAAATAATAGGGGTATGGGCATCTTCGGGGATGTCAAGTACAACGAAGTCAACGGGAATAAAGAACCCCCCGATCTTAACAAGTATGTCTTCTATGACACCTAGTGGCCGTGATATGCTACGGTTGGCCATCCGAATAGTCATGTTTGTGCAATTAAACTTGGTCAAACCAAGTCTCTTAGCCAGAGATAGCGGTAAGACACTCACGCTAGCGCCAAGATCGCATAACGCGTTATCAATCAAATGAGTACCAATATGACACGGAATCGAAAAACTACCCGGGTCTGACTGTTTGGGAGGTAACTTATTCTGAACTAGGGCCGTCCCTACCTCGGTCAAAGCTACCGTCTCATGATCATTAATATGCCTCTTACGCGATAAAATTTCTTTCATAAATTTAAGGTAAGAGGGTACCTGTGTCAGCAGTTCGGCGAATGGTACAGTGACTTGCAAGCTTTTAAGGAGTTCTGCAAATTTGCCGAATTTTTGATTAGCCTTAGTACTTTCGAAACGCCTCGGGAAGGGCACCGTGATAGATATCTAGAGTCCCTTGTTCCTCTATTCCAACGTGTCAGCCAGATCAAGCTCTAAATCCTTTGAACGCTTCTTTCCTCTCGAACGAGGTCTTTCAGGCGATTTATCACTCGATCGAGAACTAGCAGGCTCTCGATCGAGCTGTTCTTTATCTACACTACCCGATTGACCAGAAATACCATTCGATCGAGCAGTTTCTTCAACATAATCACTCGATCGACCAAAAATTTCACTCGATCGAGTAAGATCTTTTTCCTGTTCACTCGATCGAGTATAAATTTTACTCGATCGAGTCCTTTCTTCAGCACTTGCACTCGATCGACCCCCAGTAATCAGTCGATCGATTACTTTCTTTATCGTCAGGTCCTTTTCTACAACAAAACACTATTCATCAGCAATAATTTCCTTCCTCGGGTCTGATTTCAACACGTCCGGTCCTTCATATGAACGACTGCTCCTCAAATTAATTAAAATTACCGTCTCATGTGGATTTTTATCAGATTGTGACGGTAAATGACCCGGTTTCCTTGTGGATTGGTTCGCGGCTAACTGGGCAACTTGAGTTTCAAGTGCCTTGATAGATGCATCTTTTGGTTGATCACTCAGCTGCCACTGCTTTGTTAAAGACTGCAACATCATCTTCAACTCACCTAGCTCACTTACTCCACCAGAAGAAAATGCACCTTGATTAGGTGTAGGAAAGAAAGGGGGCTTCTGAAAGCCTTGTTGAGTCTTATGTGGAGGGACATACGGCTGCTGGTGCTATGGAGGAGGGGTAGGATTGAGCACATTTTGACTTGTCCACCTCAAATTGGGATGGACTGCCCCTTTGTTATTATAGTAGGGATCCCCTCCTTGCCTGTATTGTTGAAAAGCAAGGACTTGTTCCTTCTTTGTAAGACAGGCAACAGCAGTGTGACCGTCGTTGCTCCCACACCTCTCACATGTGACAGTCTCATCTCTAGTAAGATAATGAACCGACTGAGGCTCCCCAGCATAATGCAGCTCCAACTTATCAAATCTAGCATTCATGGCTTCCAGCTGAGCCACAACTTGCTTATCGACTGCATGAGCTGTTCTAATACCATCCCTGGGGTTTCCATACTCAGCACAGTGGTTCGCCATCTCTAACATAAGGGCCCATCCCTTATCATCGTCAGTGTTTTCTTGGAATCTTCCGTTAGATGATGCATCAAGTATGGCTCTGTGATCATCGTACAACCCATTGTAGAACTGGTTGGACAGAAACCACGGATCAAAACTGTAATACCCCACGGTAATTGAAGAGGTCCAGTGATAGGCTTAAATGACTAGTGCTTAAAGGGATTGGAAGTACTACTCATATCAACAAAGTGCACTTTCTTTTATGGTCATCCATACGAAAGAACTCCAAAGTTAAGCGTGCTTGGCTGGGAGTAGTCTTAAGATGGGTGAACTCCTGGGAAGGTTCCCGGGATGCACATGAGTGAGGACAAAATGCGCAATAAAGGACCCGTGTTGATCTGTGAGCCATGTACACAGCCTGGTGAGCTATCATAAGTAACCGCTCCCGACCCGGTTTGGGTCGGGGTGTTGCAAAAACCATGGTGAGGAAGAGACCTCACCAACTTCTTGAAACGGGACCATGTTTCATAGAAAATCTCATCAGGTGCCTGCTTTAAACTTGTGATCTTTGCCCTTAGATGATTGGTGCGCTGTGGAGGGAAATGTCTCTTATAAAAAGCAAGAGCAAGGGTCTCCCAGTCTCTAACCCCCGTGGTTGTACGGTCCAAATCAGTCAGCCACTCCCTGGCTGAGTCAGTCAAAGAAAAAGGAAACAGCACCTCCTTAATCTTGTCTTGAGTTACCCCCTTTGTGGCGGGGATAGTAGAACAGTAGTCCGTAAAGACCTCCATATGCTTCCTCAAGTCTTCACCAGCCACACCTCTAAAGAGATTTCTGTCTACCGGATTGATATAGGACGGACGGATGTCAAATATGTTCCATCCTTAGTCTGGAGATTGAAACTTTTTTGGAATTGATGATGCTTTAGGCTCCGAGTGACTAGCAATGTTAGGCATCTTTACTAGTTGGCTTACAGAACTGGAAGTATCTTCTTCAAAATATGGATTTTCTGTAAAAAAGAAATGTTGAAGCTTTGGTTCAAAAGTACTCAAGTCTTCCTTTCGTGATTCTTTTTGCAGACGGGGTCTATGCCTGAATAGTCTCTCTGGCTTAGAATCAGCTGAAACTAACTCAAACCTGTATGACCTGGGCATACACAACACTGACAGAAAATAAATAAGAACTACCTCAAGGAATAAAAATTCAATGAGACGGAGAAAATAAACGAAACAAAGACAGATAGGGCAATTGCCTCCCCGGCAACGGCGCCAAAATTTGACAGGGTTGTCGTATACCTATCAAAAATAACTAACTAAACTAACTATATAGCTAGGAAAGTCAGGTCGATCTCCTCAGGGAGGCCAGATATCTGTAAGAGTCCGTCTATTTGGTCACAAATAGGGGGTGGTTATAATTTGATTTCTAAACTAAAAAGGTTTAAAGAAAGAGAGATAAAGAAAGAGCAGTAAAGGTAGAAAAATAGAATTAAACTATCAATAGAGAAGGGACATGTCAGGATTTCGGTTCACTACGGTAGTCCAGTGACTCAACTGTAAACAACATAGATGAATTACTGCGAGACGGATTTGGAAAGGTCCTTCCGGTCCACTTTCTAACCTAAATTACCACTAACTTAACTTCCGTCCTCGTCAAGGTAGTCTACTGTTCATAGCAGGTCTATTTAGTCCAATCTTCCGATCTAGGAATAAATTTAACCAGATTAAAAAGGTGACTCAGAAGCGTGCACTCAACTAAGTCTGTAAATACAGTTATATTGCTATGGGGACAGAGTCTCACAATTAATTCATCTAACCTATTTACTACATCGTCACATTTCTACCGTAGATCCCCTAATCCTAACATGAAACATATTAGCTAATCATGCTATTAATATTATCAAAACTAATAACGATGAATGAACTAACAATAAACATAATGAAACGATAATTAAATTGCATAAAAGTAATTAGGGCAGAAAGTAAAAGGAACAAAACAAACAATTAAAATAAATGAAAGAAAGATTAATATTAAGAAAGGAGAAAGAGATTTCAATCGCAAGAATCCAGCGTAAAGAACAAACAAATCCGAGCTAAGTAACCACGAAAGCAAAAGTTACAGTGAAAAGAAAAAGCAACGCAGTCTTTATTGTGAAGATGAATGATAGATGAAACTAGATAGAATAGAATATGATAATAATGACCTAGTTAACGTGCTTAAATGGAAAAAACTACTAAATCTAATAACTAAAACAGGTTCACGGGCTAATTAAAGCCCACGCCAGCTAAAATCACTCGATCGAGTAGAATGAAACCAATCAATCGAGCATTCCTCTGGATAATCTACTCGATCGAGTAGAATTGTTACTCGATCGAGTAACCTCAATTTCCAACTCTTCTTGATCGAGTATAAAACTACTCGATCGACCATTCTCAGCTATAGAAACCACTCGATTGAGTGATAAAACAACTCGATCGAGTATTCTTCCTTCAAATCACCTGAAACTCATGACTGACTGCCTCGTAGACCGTTCCTTCACGCATCCCAATGCAAGATCTCACTCAGGAAAATCTCGTCTCCTCAAAATGCTTGCAAAAAGGACGAAAATGGTACGATTCCACTACTTTTGCGTTCATTTCTACAAAACGGACAAAACGAACCAAAGTAGCCAATTCGGGGGCAAAATGCAATATAAATAGTACGAAAGTACATAGAAATACGTGCTAAAATAGGCTAAAAAGAATATACAAAATGCACGTATCAATATGCGTGTGGAGAAGCCATCGGCGTCTGATGTATTTGTGGTTGGGGAGTTTAGTGATGTTTTTCCAAATGAGATACCGAGGTTACCACCTAAGAGAGATATCGAGTTCAATGTTGAGCTCAAACCGGGGACGAGACCTATATCTAAAGCACTGTACCATATGGCGCCTAAAGAGTTGGAAGAGTTAAAGAAGTATTTGAATGACCTGTTAGACAAAGGATATATCCGGCCTAGCGTGTCACCGTGGGGAGCACCAGTGTTGTCTAAGAAAAAGAAAGACGGGAGCATGAGGCTATGCATCGACTATAGGGAACTGAATCATGTCACGGTGAAGAACAGGTATCCTTTACCAAGGATTGATGATATTTTTGACCAGCTGAGTGGCGCAGGGGTGTTTTCTAAGATCGATTTAAGGTCGGGCTACCATCAGTTAAGGATAGCAGATGAGGATATTCCTAAGACAGCTTTTCGGTCACATTATTGTCACTATGAGTACGTAGTGATGCCTTTTGGGTTGACGAATGCACCAACAGATTTCATGGATCTTATGAACCGGATTTTCAACCCGTTCATAGATAGGTTTGTGGTCCTCTTCATTAATGACATCTTGGTCTACTCTAAGACTAAGGAGGAGCACGAGGAGCATCTGAGGTTAGTGTTGCAGACTTTGCGAGATAATCCGTTATACGCCAAGCTATCTACGTGCGAGTTTTGGTTGGAGAAAGTGGCTTTTCTAGGCCATGTGATATCTAAAGAGGGTGTGTCGGTGGATCCTAGCAAGATTGAGGCAGTGACTAAGTGGGAATCACCGAAGAATATTGTCGAGGTTCAAAGTTTCTTGGGTTTAGCTGGCTACTACAGGAGGTTTGTGAAAGACTTTTCTAAGGTCGCGAGACCTATGATAGCGTTGATGCGAAAAGAGACCAAATTTTGTTGGGATGAGGGTTTTGAGACGGCGTTTTAAACCTTAAAGGAGCGCTTGTCCACAGCTCGTATACTAGCTCTACTCGAGGGAAGTGAGAACTTTGAAGTATACACCGATGCTTCAAAGAATGGTTTGGGTTGTGTTTTGATGCAGAATGGGAAAGTTATAGCTTATGCATTGAGGCAGCTGAATCCGTGGGAGGAGTTTTATCCTACTCATTATTTAGAGCTGGGTGCGGTTGTTTTTGCTCTTAAGATTTGGAGGCACTACCTTTATGGGGAAACCTTTAAGGTATTTTTAGATCATAAGAGTCTGAAGTATATCTACACACAGAAAGAGTTGAACATGCGATAGAGGTGATGGATGGAGTTGATTGGGGACTATAAGATGTAGATCATCTATCATGAGGGTAAGGCCAATGTTGTGGCCGATCCTTTGAGTAGGAAGAGTGTACATTCGCTATGTATGGCGATATCTATGTTGAAGTTGAGGGATGAGATGTCCAAGATGGGGATTCATATGATTCAAAAAGGGGATGCCATTAGGGACTTGACGATCGAACCAGACTTGTATGATGTAATAAACAGGAAACAAGAGCTTGGCCCAAAGATTCACGAATGGAAGTCAAGGGTAGAGAGTGGCACGGTTTCGAGGTTTCTATGGTAGATAATTCCAGTCAGACAGTTACTCTCCAGATCGAGGAAACCACTCAAGATATGATCAAATGCAAGTACGACCTGCGAGACACCTTGCATTGAGCGGGAGATTGTAATAGGACAAGATAATTGGTGACGCACACTTGTCTCGGACAAGTGGGAGATTGTTGGAATATGTGTCCTCAACAATAGTGCGATCACATGATTTAAATATCATAATCAAATCTCATATTAAGCATACGAAAGGGATGATAAATTAAATAGTCAACTGATCAACATTAATCGTTAACGATTGGCTTGCTAGAGTTTGACGTTACTGTCATAGGACGGTGGGGATCAGTTGATCCCTTAAGGTCACACCTAAAGGATGATGCCCTTATTAGTAAAGTTGATGAATTGTATGGCGATACAAGTTAATCAATTCCTTAAAATTGAACAATTCAATTGTGAGAGAGAATATTAATATGTTATTGTAATGGGATTAAATAAGATTTATTTTAGTAATTGAAGTACTTTATTACTAAAATTGATTATTGTTTCTGAAACAATTGTGACAAGAATGAATGGTTAATTATAATTACAATATGTTGTGAATTATAATTATATGACCCATTTTATTTATGTGATAAAGAATCGCTAGTCAATTTGCTGTATGTAAATTAATTAATTTATAAAATGATATTTATTTGATAAATATACGTTAAATTAATTAATAACATGTAACATACTACATGTGACATATTGTGTGACAAGTGACAAATTGAAAAAATAAAATGCTAGTCCATTTTATGTATATGGACCGAAAAATTGAGGATGATAGGTGTTAGTGGGTGAATTATTTTAGGAGATAAAATAAGTTTATTATTCCTAAGCTACACTAGTCTGACAAGCCTACATTTTGGGTAAGAGAAAAAGGTAAAAGAAGATGCCATTTTGGCCTTATCTACCCGGCTCCATCTCCTCTATAATGAGAAGTTGTTCTCATTTTTCTACTACTACACACTACCATTCACATCACATTCAAACTCTCTTTCACCAAAACTTGAGAAATTTTGATTCAAATTGTTCAATGAGATTACTAATATTTTAAGTGTAATATATGAGTATTAGTAATCAATTTTAAGGTAGACTACTAAATAAATATCTAAATAATATTATTTAGTAGAGATAAGGGATAATCTTGGTTGCAATCAAAAGGAGATATCTTAATATAGAGTTTTGGACGATCATCCTAATACTCATCATAGCTCAAGAACAAGTGAAGGTAGGAGACCTTACTTGTGTTCACAAATCCGAAAATTACAATGTAAGGGACATTGTTTTTCTTATTAATCTCTTATTTTGTTATGCATGCACTAGATCTAAAGAACACAAATTAAGAAGTTAATTAGTTCAATATTAGAAGAGTCTAAAAATAGGTATATGAACCTAACAGGCGACGGATGGACAAACGGAGAGGACCATCCAAACATTGGAGGATATGTTCAGAACTTGTGTCTTGGAATTTGGAGGGTCTTGGGACGAAGGACTACATTTGATTGAGCTCTCCAACAATAATAGCTACCATGCTAGCATTGGCATGGCACCATTTGAAGCTCTATATGGAAAGGAAATGCCGAAGCCCGATATGTTGGGATGATAGCACCGATGCCGTGCTTTGGGACCTCAAATGATTCAAGACATGATTGATCAAGTTCATATAATACTTGAGAAGATGAAAGCGGCACAAGATAGGCAAAAGAGATACGCCGACTTGAGGAGAAGTGACATCGAATTTGTGGTAGGAGACAAAGTACTACTCAAAGTTTCACCCATGAGAGGAGTAATGAGATTTGGGAAGAGGGGCAAGTTGAGCCAAAATTTCATTGGCCCCTATGAAATTTTAGATAGAGTCGGGGAAGTGGCCTACCGCCTAGCACTTCCACCGGCCTTGGACCGAGTTCACAATGTCTTTCACGTGTCTTAATTGCGTAAGTACATAAGTGACCCCTCTCATGTGCTCGAAGCAGAGATGATCGAACTCGATGATGCCTTAACGTATGTGGAAACACTGAAAGAAATCCTAGACCGAAAGGTTAGGAAGACAAGACATGGCGAGACAATCTTGGTGAAGGTGTTGTGGTCCAACCATCTTGTTGAAGAGGCCACTAGGGAGGCCGAAGAGAACATGAAAGAACGATACCATCACCTTTTCGAATAGGTATGATTCGGTTACGAGGTCGTAACCATGTTTCTAGAGGGGTAGGGCGTATTACACAAGTACTAGTAACACGAAATTCTTAAACTTTTTACTTAGCCGTATAAATTGTTTGTCATAGAATACTTGTTCTTGATACCCGACTCACCACCTTTCACCTGGGAATTTCATGGGATATAGAATTTTGACTCTTAGAGTGTCGGGTGTGAACATCGGGGACGATGTTCCTTTTTAGGGGGGAAGATTGTAATACCCCACATTTATATAGACTAGACTAGACCAAATAGATAATTCACTCGGCTGAGTGGAGCCCCATTCGACCAAGTGTAGGATCGACTACCATTGGATAGTATTCTGGAAGCCTGTAAAGATGGTCACTCGACCGAGTGGAGCTTCTACTTGATCGAGTGGACCGGTCACTCGACCAAGTGCCGGTCGAGTGCGGCTTATACGGGAAGATTGTTGGTGAGATGCCGATTTTGGAACATTATCATTTCGGATTTCCCACACAAAACCCTTCTCCAACACTATTCAGACCACTCTCAAAAATTCCCCAATGTCTCTTTAAATTCCTCACCAACAAACCCTCTCAAAACCCTAATTCTATAGAGAAGATTCTTGCCTCCTTTGTTCTTCCAATTGGTTGTAAGGTTATCTACACTCCTTCTTCTCCTTAATCTTGTCTTAACAATCTTATTTAGTTAGTAGATTACTCTATACTTTAGGTTATATGAATTAAAGGGGATATTTAAGGAGGTTTAATTAGTATGGTTATTATAATAGATTGTAGTATTGATTGTAGCAATTAATATGTGTAGGGAGCTTCATTGAGGAGCATTTCTAGTGAGTATCTTGTAGATTGGTGTAGATAAGCTTGAGGTAGGGTTTTCCCTACTTAGCCGTGGTGATATTAGTGTTTAATTGTTCATTTATTATCACTAATTACATTTCTCTCATGATAGTTGCATTATAACATGTTTTGGTAATTAGGGTTTATCATAAAAGATGACTTCATCGTAATTAGGTTATGATGAGGATGGTAAATTGTCACAAAGATGATTACATTGCATTACAACATGTTAAAGAGCAATTAAATGAGGAGATATTATTTAATGAAGAATTGAGAACGACTGTACTTGTTTTGCTAATATTGTTACATAATTGTGTTGTTTGGACTTGTTGGTTTGTTCTTGGTTTGGTGGACATTGGAGGATGTTGGAGGATCATTAATTCCGATTTTGGAGACGAAAGGCGGTTGGGAAACCTTCTTATGCTCAAATCACCCTTGGAGCTGGGGGTGTGCACAATTAGTACTTGGGTTACGGAGGGACTCGTGTGGTGAGGCACGACATCTGGAAGGGGACTCGAGTCGCACTTGGGCCCGGTACCACGGACGTGTTCCGAGTACCTTGTGTGTGGTAGTGACGTCGTGGGCGTGTTCCGGTCACCGGTTGTATGGATGTGTGTTGGAGGGTGATTTCCTATCTCTCATCATACCTTGTTGGTTTCATCTTGCATTGTCATATGTTAGAGCTTAGTATCGTATGAATTGAACATTTATATCATTATGCTAACACTTGGGTTTTGAATGATTTGGGGTGAACCATATGGTGATTTTCGCCCATATAGGGAGCAGTGTTGACAGGTTAGCATTAATCATTCGAGGGCTTGGGAAGCGGTCTTCACTTGTCGTCACCACTTGTTTTTATCATAGCTTTTTGACAATTAAACTCCTACTTTTCGATTTGGTTGTATAACATTTGGGATGGTATTTGCATCCCCCAACTTGTAACCACTTAACTATAACTTATATATTTCTTTTTGTTGAGTTAGGAACTTCTTTACATGATTGTTAGCACTACAAAACTTGGGAAACCAAGTCTTGTAAGGCCTCCATGTGTTGGTAATGCCTAAAGGAAAGGATCCCGACTTATGGGGGTGTTACACATATCATATCTTCCTTATTTGTTGTTTTTTCAGGCTGCTTACAAGGAAGACATGAGTCGACCAACGCCCACTGGAGAGCCTCCTGACGAGTATCAGTCATACTACAATGCAGTTAAGGGCTTCAACAAGAAGTCAATAATATTCGGGTCAAGAGACAAGGAGTTGAAGTGTGGTAGAACCTCCTTGTAACAAAGGTAGTCGTCAATATTTCTCTTACGCACCTTCCAAGGTAACTCAATTCGCAAATGCGAATTCTCAACTCAAAGTACAATTGAGTAAAATGGAACAAGATCGAGAAAGTGAGCGAGCCGCACGAGAAGCTTTTGAACAAAGATTTCTAAGCACTCAAGATCAAGTTCGTGCCACTCAAGAGAAAATGACAACCATGTAAATCTCTTGGGCTAGGATGCAGACATATCTTCCCCCGGAGGCGTGCTCAGGTTTCCATACTCCACATCGTAGAGATGACTTTGCGGACGACATGAATAGCTTTGGAGGTAGTGGTGCCATTGCTCCTATAGGTTAGTATTGTCTATGTTAGTATATATATTATTCTTTGTCTTAGGTTAGTATGTTAAGCTTTTATCTTAAGTTAGAAACCTATGGCCTTGGTGACGGAAGTTTATTTGTTATGTATAAGACATTGCTTTTTTTTTTAAACTTAGTAGGACTTTGCACGAAATTGACAAACTTTTCTATGTAATAAAAAAAAAATTCCAACCGTGATCGGATGTCTTTTGTTCTTTCGTTGACTACAGTTGATTCCCGCTCTTGCGGTTGACTTGAAAATGGATTTCCGCTTCACGGTGGACAATTGTATATTGTGTTTTGCAGGTCTTAGTTGTGTATGTTTGATTTGAAACAATACAAAAACGCATTGGGGCTGGGCAGCAAGCTGCTGTTTCAAGCCACTACATTAAATAATCCAGACAAAAATCTGTCAGGAAAGTCAACAATCTATTGACAATTAAGACGGACAATCCGTCTGTATTAACCCTTCCCGATGGAAAATCCGTCAAATATGTCAACAATCTGTTGACTATTCTAACGGAGAATCTATCAGTAATTAAACCTTTCTAGACGGAAATTTCGTTAGGAATTTCAAATAATAGTAAACCCTGTGTGTATTACTGACGGATGTTCCGTCATAAAATCATATTACTGACGGAAAATCTGTCAGTAATGCGCACTGTATAGTTGGTGGATTATCCGTCAGGTTTCCGTTAGAATTGAAGTTTCTTGGCAGAAATTTCATCAGGAATGCCTTTTTTCGTGACGATTTGTAGTGACACTCATTCCAGATGGAAAAGCCGTCAGTAACCCACTTTTCTGACAGATAAAGGCTATTAGTAACCCGCTTTTCTGACAAATAACAGCATCAGCTTCCTCTTTGCCTCTGCTCTACCTGATCTTCCCTTGTAGGACCTGGACCAGACCCACAAGCAGCAACAGCAACATACGCAGCAGCATCCTCAACAGCAGCATCCTCTCTAGCAGTCGCTCTGGCAGGGAGTTGAGGTCACCAACGTCACGAGCCAAGATGCTCAAGTTTGGGGGAAAGGGGTTAGTCTGAGCAATCTACGTCCTTTCCTCCGCTAAATCCCAGGATGTGTGTAGCCCTTCATTAAAGGCCTTAATGCAGCTATTCCTCACCTCCCAAGTAGCCTATATACTAATGTTGGTTTCCAAATTAGTCACCTCCTTGATCCGGTCTTGAGCTTTAGTAAGAACATTCGTCAGGGCACAATTCACCTCCTGAGTGCGGGGAAATTGGTAAGCATCCATAATTTCCTTCTGCTTGAGGGTGGTCACTTGTGCCTTCAGTTTTGCACAGCTGCTGGTAAGCTCCCTATTCTTAGCACTAGTGGCAGCACATTCCGTCCTCGCCCTCATCAAAAGCTTGCGAGAGTAGAGAGGGGACTGTAGGATCTGGGGAAGGAATATAGCAAGTCAAAGAAGGAAATCAAGAGTGAAACCAAGGAAGAAACCATCAAATATGAGCACTTACTAAAAAAGCTTCCTTAACACCCTGGTTACCTAACTCAAAGGGGTTCATCTCATCAAAAGAGTCAATGGAGGTAGGTATCTGAAATTGCTCCATATAAGGCCAAACCATGGCAACCTCAGTGTTGTCATACCCCATGAGGAGATGGATGAAGTAATAACCATTACCACCAGCAGGAGTTGAAGATGAGGAAGGTCGGATGCGAGAGATGAGGGTGGCCTCCGTAGCTTGGGCAACAGAAGGTTCAGGGGCCCTTCTCTTAGTAGTAGGGGAAGACATGTTTCCAGAAGCCTTCCTCTTATCTTCTTTAACCAAAAGTTCAGTCATGCTAGGTTTATTGATTCCTGAAACATTGGATCAAGGACATTAAACAACATTATGCAGAACTTGCATGCAGATAGACTACAAGAGCCAACATCATGAAGTACGTAGGAAAGCAGGTAAAAGGTGTATGCCAGAAGACATGATATCTGCAAAAGGTTTGGGGAACAACTGGATCAGAAGAGTAAAGCTGGCAAACAAATCAAGAAACCACCTCTTCTCAGCAGGTAGCTGGGAGGAGAGAAAAGCCCATTTACGGTGCTCACCAAAGCGCAACTCTTCTCAAAATCTCAATGACTTGGAATACAATCTTAACTAAGAATTCATGTGGTAACGTAGGATCCGGCTACAGGAGAACTAGGAACCGAGAGCTTCCCCCCCCCCCCTTTTCTGTCCGACTCTGTGGTCTTAAGAATGATTGTTTTAAGAATTGTACTAAAAATTATCAGAGCATAATCGGGTGTCGAAGTAATTGCACGTATCAAAATACAAAAAAAACAATCGATCTGATACAGGTAATAATCTATATGGGATTCCCAAATTTATTAATAGAAAATAGACCATGAAAGATACACGACACACATTATCTTAGCGCGCAAGGTAGATAAACACAGCTAGGGTTACAAGATATATAAGACGATAGAGACAAAAGAAAAGATCATTCAGAACCTACACCAAAAACCCTAGTCTATGCTTAACGCTAGTAATTAAGTCGTTGTCTTCCTCTTGTAGTCGTGCTCCTATAATTGACTGCTAGTGAACATGTTGGTGGGATTTCGTCTCCCCCACGGTTGTTTCCCATATTAGATTTTCCGTGTCCCCAAATTACCTGTGTTATTTCATTACATTCTTTACTATTTACATTATAACCAATGACACACATTCAATCATCACCATACAAACGAATCAAATGATTAGAGAATAAGGCCGCTTTAAACCACACTTAAATATTCATTTGGTAGGATTTTCCAAAAACATAGGGCCTTACTGGATCGAGGAACCCTCGGGTTAGCAGCACAAGTTTAATTCCTAAAGTCCGACTTTCCTAATGGATTTATAATAAATTTATATTAACATCTAAGACCGAACTATGTTTATCTAAGCTTAAAAATACCTTATTACCATCAGATTTAAATACTTTTTTATTGGCTTAATACCTAATTCACATAAAGCCTAATTTTAGGAGAAATAAAGGAGAGGTGCGAGATCCGCATTGCTATGTCTAGAAAGTTCATACCTTTTCATTGTAAGTTGCCTTAACTCAATATCTTATTCAATTGTTAAAGCTCACTCGTCAATCTATCACCTTGTCTGTGTGT
Source organism: Silene latifolia (assembly GCF_048544455.1). NCBI lineage: Eukaryota > Viridiplantae > Streptophyta > Magnoliopsida > Caryophyllales > Caryophyllaceae > Silene > Silene latifolia. Next base: position 91,980,860 of record NC_133538.1, on the reverse strand, counting down.
TGATTGTACCTTTAACCGGGTTGACTGTGGCTGTGAATTGGGAAACACGCCCTAGCTCGGGGATTTGGATAATTCATTTATCATCTTACTTGCATAGAGTTGTTGTTGATTGTACGTCAATATGTGCATAATTTAGGTTGTGGATTCGTAGATGAGCGATTCTAATTTATTGTGTAGGTTATGCACTGATGGGAGCTTAGTCGTCACACTCTATCAAACACATTTATATATCCAACTAACAATTAGTAAGTGCTTCAGTTGGTATCGATCTATGGGACGGCGTGCTTTGAGTTCTGCGTCTATCGATCTCAATTTATACTAGTGTAACAATTGTTAAAGTTTTGGGATTATTTAAACTAATGAAACAAAAGAATAATAACAAGAATGTAAACAAAAGCAATAACAATAAAAAAAAAAGAAATACGGTGTCATGGGTTTATGAGAATGATCAAAGCTCTTTACACATGTGATTCTAACTTGGGTCAAGGTTGTAGTCGGATTATGGGCCGAGGCTCTCGATCTTACTGTCCTACCTAGGTCGACTCGGGTTAGCTCTCACATACACCCGTTGCACCCATCAACATAGTGCAGGGTCTAACAAATCCTAAGGCTCTCGATCTTATAAGACTGTTGAATAGATAGAGAATCATACTAGTTTGTCAAATAAGCATTTCATCAAACACTTAATATGCACTAGTTGAAACTGCAACATTTAATCTATTTTGATAGGCTCAACAACCATAGATTCACCCTTAAATCATCTCCATAATCCCCCATTAACCTTAGCTAGATTAATATTCACTAATCATAATAAGAAGGATGTTAACAACAATAAACGAACATGTTATCTAAACTAGGCATGATGATTAAGACAAGAAATAACAAAGGATTAAAAAGAGAGAAGAAATATACCAACTTGGCAATTAGAGATGAATATAAATAAAGAAGTGTCCTTGCATAAATATAAAGACTTTGTCACAAAGTTTTCAAATACATACCCAAGAAATCCAAAGATGGAAATTATTGAAGATGTAAATTAAAGAACAATTATTGGGAGATTAAAGTATTTTAATGGAAAGATTTAGTCTAATATACTCCTAATCTAAAGGGAGATCTAAATTAAGTATATATATGGGTTACAAGATTAGGGTTAACTAAGCGCTTAAATGAATTGTTGGCCCAATAAGAGAAGTTGTCGTCATGCAAGACTACTTCCTGCTCGTGAGAACTAAGCCAGAGATGACTAACCCCAAACTAGAGGTCGCCAGACTTGATGATGACTCGCCCGACTTGTGGCTTGATTTGCCCGACTTGGTACAGGGTCGCCCGAGTTACGGCTGCACTTAGCTTCTTCTTGGCTTGGCTGCCCCAAGACTCCTGAAAGCTCCTCTTGGGTCTTAGGGGCTTGCTCCTCATTGCCCGAAATCTTAGTTATTGGTCTACGGGTCTTCGTGCTTGGCCTCCTCGTCTTTGCCAACCATCGGTTATGTCGTTTTGCCTACATTTTAGCTCAATATCGTGCTAACATTACTCTATCCGGTTCATTTCCTACGAAACAAACATAAAGGGACGGAAGTAGCAAATAGGAAGCAAATGACTGTGGATATGACGGTAACTAGATCAATTCACATGCAAAAGGAGGTTGGTGAAGGTGCTAAAAGTGCGTAAATATGAACCACATCATGTGCAGAGAACCTTGCTGAAAGGTAGGGATAACTACTCCACTTCTATCTTATTCTTATGTGTAAATTTCTTATGTTGAGACGGTTTGATTATATTATTGTTATTAATATTTGTTATATTGAGATAGTTTGATAAGATTGTTGTTATTCATATTGTGAATGCGGAATTGAACAAGATGAGATGTTATGCCGATATGTACGCTGTTCACGGGGTTGTACTATCGAGGTGTTGAGACAAGACGGTGTTCAGTAGTTATACCATGGTGATGTGTGCATGGTGTTCAGGGGGTTATGCTATGTCACGAGATTGAGCACGATGTTGAGGGGGTTGTGACATGCGAAACGGTTGGCACATGTAGATGTGAGACTGGACCATTCTCTATTTGTGTGTACATTTATCGTGTAAATAATTGTTATTGTTAATGTTAATAGTTTTATATCCATGTTGTTATTTTATCCCTACTCAACCGTTAGCTAACCAGTGTGTGTGTTATGTGTAAATCGTCATCTAAACTTTTCTATTTGGTGACATGTTATAATCCATTTGTTATTTCCAATCAAATGGGGACCAGTTAACTTAGCAGGTAATAATGAGTAAGCTGGAGGCTATTGATGCGGGGCTTAGGGTGTGACAAAGACGAGGCAAACCGAGTCTCGCTAGCTATGTTTAGTTTACCACTTAGTTAACATTTTTTTTCAGACTTCCGCTATGTTAGTCTATTTATTTATTATCATTCAGTTGGTATTGGAACTTGTAATAATCAGTTTGAAACGGTTTACCAATATTGATGTAGACTTTTATTAAAGTACCTTGATTGAGGTTTTGAACAAGCAAGAAGGAAATCCAAAAGCAATCACCACAAGTATCACCCAAGTGTTTTGAGAGAGATAATTTTGAAGAGTTATGAGGAAGAGGAGAGGTGATGAGGCGGAAATTAGGAGAAAATAAGGGTTATAGGGTTTTTAAAATAAACCGAACTGGGCCGCGATAAACGGGTACTCGGTCGAGTGTCGGGTTTACTCGGCCGAGTATGGCTTACACGGTCGAGTATTTGGTCTGCTCGGCCGAGTATCCAGAGATCAGTAGCACGTATAATTTGCCACCCTGAATACTCGGTCGAGCACATCTTTGCTCGGCTAAGTATGACCTTCTCGGTCGAATATAAACTCTACTCGGCCGAGTTCAACAGGACAAGAACGAAATTTTAAGTTATCAAGGATTTTTCCTGCAAAACAAATAACGACGTTTGGAGTTCCACATAATTGGGCTCGTTACCCTTAGACCCTAATTCTATAACAAGGCACATCACAAGTCATAAAACTAAATTACGATATTTATGAACGACACATATTTCTATGCACATAACCGAAGTAAAAAATTCATGCTACAATGAATACACACAATCAATCTTGACTTTATAGTAGATAGGATCGTGCTATAGACTTACGCCAACATATCTTATCATGCAATTCTATACATATTCGATACCTCATTACTCTTTTTGGAAACCACATAAAAGAACATGTCATGCACGAGGTCTGTCATATTCAACTACACAATCCCTTATCACATATCAATATGCTCAGCTTACGCAATCCTCTTATCATTTCATCCAACAAATTCACGAGATTCACCTGTTCAAGTACCACACCCATAGTTTTATACACATGTTACCACGCAAGCTACTACTTACATGCACATATAGCACACACACTTGACACCGAACACTCCTATACATCTACCCTTCCACGGTGGCAGGCTTAAACATGATTGGGGCCGGGTTCCGAGATGAGGGCGCCTTCTCACCCAAAACCGACATAGGGGCTCCCAACACACATACAACAGGTTCATTTTTATTTGACACCCTATATTCATTTGGTTCATTGGTTCAGGTTCTAAAATCGTGGCTCTGATACCACTTTGTAACACCCCCGTACACCAAGGTGCCTTACCAAGGACCACCCTAGTGTATGAAGGTGTTACCATCTCGGTTGTCCGAGGTAGTAGATCAAATAAATAATAAAAGAACATTTACTAAATAGTTTAAGACTTTACAATGTGGCAAGATACAACATGGATAAATATAAATACTACTAAGCATGAGTGTCGGTGACATCTACTTCGGTAGCGTGATGACTGGATTCCCTTCCAAGCCCCACAAGCGTCAAGACCAGCTGTACCTTCTAAACCAACTGCTCACCATCCCCGAATGGATCACCACAGTTTTGAAAACACAACACAGGGTCAGTTTACTGCAAAATGAAATAAGATAAGTACGATAAGATAAACAACTGATCATCATCCACCTCCAACTCCCAATCACATCATGTAACTGACTACACACTAAAGTGTGTAGCCCTGCCAGTGGGGGACCCCAGCCGTACCCACCAAATCCTTGCTCATCAACGAGCGATAACCCTGTTTATTAATGTGCATATCCCCTCCTGTGATGGGTTCCACAGAGGGCGATACTAGGGCGTGAAGCCACTCCCACAAGTGACTCCACTCAGCCGAGGACGCGCCTCGCGAACATCACCAACAACCATCACAACACAACCACTAAACTCCAATCCAATAATAGCAGATAATCACAATATCAGTCGTACAAACAATCACAACGACATCTTAAATCAATTAAACAGTAAATCAAGTAGGGAAACCCTACCTTATCATTAATCCATGAAAATGCATCCAACAACTAGCCAGGAAAGACTCCGGGACGAAACCTACAAATAGTAACTGCATCCTATTACAAGACCACCCCAAGGACTTACTGATAGACAACAACGAAACAACGACTTACCTTGAGACGCGGACCAAAGTTAACAACGATGACATCCCTACTTTAATACTCTACGCATAAACCAATCCCCCTTCTTTTGTTAGTGTCTAGGCTAGATGAGAGTGTATAGAGATCTGGGTGAAAGGTAAGAGAGAGAGAGAGATATATTAGGGTTATAGAGATAGGGAACCGTCGAAAATGAAATGAGATTTACCAACTTGCGTTTTATAATAACGCGTCAATAGCGGTGATACTCGGTTGACTACTTTCATACTCGGCTGAGTAAGACCTACTCGGTCGAGTGTTACCACTACCCGGCCGAGTAGCCCCTAGTAGGTCGAGTAAACAGATACATAGGTCCTTTATCCTCTCTCATATCTCTTCATACGGTCTTCTCTGGTCAAACGGTCGGTCAAGGGGTCATTAAACAGGACGCGTATTACAGTTCTTGCTGGCGAAATGCTGGAGAGGAGGAGATTAAGAAATTATTTGCCATAAAACAAGTTATTGAATAAGGAAAGGATTTTAATACCTTCTCCTATATAAGAAGACGACCTTAAAGCTATATTCTCCATAATTATAATTTGAAAGTTTACATTGAAGAGAGAGGGGGAGATTAAGAAAGTATTGGTGACGGAATTAGCAAGCGTTAATTAATTCAAGGTAACTTCTAATCTCGTTTTTATTTTCTTATTAAGCTGGATGAATCGATCTTAAGATGCTTAGAAACTGAGCCAAACCTTGACGGAATCAGACCAAACTTTGGGAGGTGGTACGTGGGATTTCAAGGGTTGGATTGGGTATGGTGGTGGTGTCAGGGAAGGCGTAGGGTGGCGGTGGCATAAGAGTTTTCGAGGGCTGTGGAGGCGGGTTTAAATCAGGGGAGCAGAGGGCTTCGACCCAATTTTGACCCACTTAGCCTGACTTATCTGACCTAGGGTTACGGGTGGTGGTTTCTGGGTGTTAGTCGGTGCTAATGGTGCTGGTAGTGGGCGTGTGGTTGTCAAAGGTGGCGATTTTGACTGCTTTTAATTGTTTATGCGAAACAGGGGTTCTTTAGGGGGTTTCGACTCGAATTGGGATCCGTTAGAGTCGTGTCGTGGTCTAGGGTTGGTAGGGTTGGAACGTAGGTGTCTAGTAGACCGTCGTGGGGGTGGTTTAGTGGCCGTAGGTGGTGGTTTATGGCGGTGGCAGGTGTAAAACGCGAAAACAGAGGGAGCTCGAGTGTCTTTGTAGGTGCTGGTGTTTGGTGGATGCCGTGGTGGTTGTCGTCGGGTCAAGGGCATGTGGGACTACCCCTGGAACTACCGTTGGTCAGTGGTGATGATGGTGCTGGCCAGAGGTGGTGTGGTGTTGGATAGATGTGGTGTCGGAGTTGTTTTTTGTGTCGGGTCAGGCGAGTGCTGTTAGGAGTTCGGGTAAAGGTGGAGGTAAGGGTGAGGTGTTGAGGCAAGGTGGCTGGGTTCGGTGGGGGATCTGGTGGTGCTAGCTTACGATGGAGGTGTTGACTGGTGTTAATGGTGGCCGTGAGAGGGTGTTGTACTCGGGTTTTGGCGTGGTGGTTGACACTGTAATACTCCGTATTTATAAGTCTTGGGGTACTCTATCGAGTAGGCCTTACTCTGTCTAGTAAGGGTAAGTTGCGTTTTAGATAATTTTCTGACCTGTTGGGTACTCGATCGAGTAACTAGGGTACTCGATCGAGTAAGGGAGTACTCGATCGAGTACCTCGGGTACTCGATCGAGTGTCCGGTTTTACGGGGAGTTTTCTCGGGTTTTGTTAATTATGCGATTAAGGTATATAAGCTTTGTCGTCATTATTCTAAATCACTTTTGCAAAACCTAAATTACTGTTTAAGAGAGAAAGCTTCTTCATCCTAATCGCATTATTAGTAATCCCCAGAGTTTGGAAGGTCAGTTCTTAGCGTTGGTTATACCGTTGAGTTCCTTGCGTCAAGGGTAAGATCTATGTACCCTTTTTATTGTCTTTCCTTTATGTTGGTTAAACCCTAATTAAGGGATTTGGGGGTTTATGTGTAGTATGTGATTGGGTAGCATTTATGTGTTGTATGATAGGAGGAGGTTTCATAGAGGAGGCTTTTTGATACAGCAGTAGAGACCGTCTGACAGTGTGCTCTCCAGGTAGGATTTCCTACTCAGTATTAGTCCCATAATGGGATATTGATTGATGTGTTGTGATTGGTTGTTTGATATAGTAATTGTATTGTGATTGTGGTTATGATCGTTGTCTATGGTTCGCGAGGCGTGGCCTCGGCTGAGTGAGGTCACTTGCGGGAGTGGCTTCACGCCCTAGTTTCGCGTTCTGTGGAACCCGCCACAGAAGGGATGTGCACATTAATGGACAGGGTTATCGCTCACTATGTGGAGCGGGGATTTGGTGGGTACGGCTGCGGTCCCCTGATACGTGCCTAATGTACGGTCTTTTTGGCCTATTTCAGCACGTATTTCCATGCATTTATGTACTGTTTTTATAGTATTTTGCCCCGAATTGGCTACTTTGGTGTATTTTGTCCTTTTTGTAGGGATAATCGCGAAAGAAGCGAAACCACGCTCCATTTCGTCCTTTTTGCATGCATTTAGAGGAGACGGATTGTCCCCAGTAAGATGCTGCACTTGAAGTGTCGTTGCACGCATTACGAAGCATTTGGGTGAAGACGTGAGCTGAATTGAAGACCCAAGTGGTCTATCGAGTTAACAGTGGTCTATCGGCGGTTATAGGACGATCGAGTGGTCCTAAGCGCCCAAGTCCTCGATCGAGTTACTCCTTACTCGATCGAGTAAGCCGCTTTGATCAAGTCCTCGATCGAGAACCTGTTGGTCGATCGAGGGACTTCTCTTGAAGAACGTGGTCGATCGAGTGGGTTTGCCTACTCGATCGAGAAGATTTCGTCTGTGGGCTTTAATTAGTCCGTGTTTTAGTATTTTCCGTATAAACACTTAGGCTTTTCGGCTATATAACCTATGTTTAACTAGGTTATTAAGGATCCTTTTTACTATCTTTTACACTCTTATCATCGGTTTTTCTCTCTTTTTCCTTCACGTTAGCCTCTTTGTTACTTTTCAACGTTGGATTGCCTTTTCGGATTTCGTTCTTTACGCCGGAATTTCTCGGATTGTAATTCTCTTTCCCTTTTTAATAATAATTAACCTTCTTTTGTTGTTTTAATTCCTGTTTATGTTATTGTTTTTAGTCCTTCTTGCCCTAATTATTATCATCGCTTTTTATTGTTATTTCGCTATGTTTTTACTGGAAATTTACATCTTTGTTAGTATATCAATAGATATGAGTAGCTAATCTCCCTTCATGTTGGGATTAGGGGATCTGCGGTAGAATAATGACGACGTAGTAAATGAATTAGACGAACCGATTTAAGAGACTCTGTCACTATAGCAATATAATCGTAATCAGAGCCTAGTTGAGTGCACGCTTCTATGTCACCTATTAAACTGGCTACAATTAACCCTGGATCGAAAGATTGGATTAAATAGGCCTGCTATAAACAGTAGACTACCCTAATGAGGACGAAAGTTAAGTTAGTGGTATTTTAGGGTGGGAAGTGGACCGAAAGGACCTTCTAATATCCGTCTCACATTAGTTTGTCCGAGTCATTTTGCTAAGTTGTTGTACTACCGTAGTGAACCGAATTCCCGACATGTCCCTCTCTATTTGATAGTTTAAAAATCATTTTCTTGCCTTCGCTCTTCCTTTATTTCTCTTCCTTCAACTCCGTAGTTAGAAACCAAAAATTAATCAAACCCAATTGTTACCATAGGATTAGAAATAGATATTTGTAGTTACATTCCTCCTCGTGGATTCGATACTCGATCGCCTCTGCTACATAATTAGTTGAGACCGTTAGGTTTTATTTTTGACAGGTACGCGACAGACGTGTCAAATTTTGGCGCGTTGCCGGGAGGCAATTGTTCCAATTACTATTTGTTTTATTTTTAATTCTCCTTTTTAGTTTAAGGAACATCGTTCCTTAAACTATTCTCATATCTTGTCTTTAGTTTCGTCTTATGCGCGCAGTCGCAGGGTGGTCCACTACTACCTTTTGATCCCGAGATTGAGAGATCTCTACGCGTAAAAAGGAGACTATTATTCGAGCAACAGGCTGAGGAAGAGTCTAGTTCTCGCAGTAGCTTTTACGAGAACGAGCTTTTCGTGGCCAATCCACCATCTTCTCCAGTTTCCAATTCATCAATTTGAATCTACCACCTTCCCGAATTTCCCGAAATGGCCGAGGAAGCTACCATTGCTAGTCACTCCGAGCCCACCGCTGACAATCTTTATAAAGGGTTCGAACCGCACGGGGATGCTAGGAAGTTCGAGCCTAAGCCTTCTTACATTAGCATGGTCGAGAAAAATCGGTTCGGGGAGCTGCGAAGGAAGACGCGGCTCAAAGATATGGAGACCTTCATAGATTATCTGCTCCATACCACCTCCCTTTGGCGTGACGGTGATCGATCAAAGAAACTATGTTTATCTTCTCACTCCGCGATCTTTGCGAGGGAGTGGTACGAGGATTTGGACAAAGTCGCTCACGGCATAACAGATTGGAATTCGCTAGCATTGGCGTTTTATAAGAAATATTTCTCTGCTTCGAGAACCATAGCCATCAGAGCTCAGATAACCAGTTTCAAGCAGGGACCCGACGAGAACTTCCATGAGGCATGGCTTCGCTTTAAGAAACTAGTGCGTACCATACCACACCACGGTTTCGAGAAATGGAGTTTATGCAACCATTTTTACAATGGTTTATATGACGATCAGAGGGCTATATTAGATGCAGCGGCCAACGGTCGATTTTCTGACAACTTGGGGCCGACGAAGGGATGGAAAATAATAGATGATTTAGCCACTCATAGGGCTGAATACGGGAATTCAAGGGGAAACCAAAGGAGAGCTGCTGAGTCCTCTTCAGTGGCTGCGTTAGAGGCCCTTACTGCTAGGTTCGACAAGTACGAACTAGGGGGAGCTCTAAAGCCAGGGATGTACCAGGTTAATGCCATGACAGACGGTCCTTTCGTGCATGCGAGATGTGGGGTAGACGGACATGTCGCTGATTATTGTCCTAGTCCTTATGAGCAATGTGCTGCCTTTCAACACTACAGGCAAAACAACACTCATTATGAGCCGAATATCCACCCCAATTTGAGGTGGAGCAACCAGAACAACGTACTCAATCCCACCGCTCCTCCAAATCAGCAGCAGCCCTATATCCCTCCACACCAGAAGCAACAAGGCTATCAGAAGCCTCCGTCTTTCAACCCTCCTAACAAGGTGCCTCGTCATCTAGTGGGATGAGCGAGATCGGTGAGTTGAAGTCCATGATGCGATCCATTGCAAAGCAATTACAAAGAGAAGGACACGGCATTCAAGGCACTTGAGACTCAAGTTGCCCAATTGGCTGAAAATCAATCCTCGAGAAAAGCCGGTCATTTGCCAACTCAAAATGACAAGAATCCAAATGAGACGGTGCATTTGATAGAGTTGAGAAGCGGTCTCTCTTACGAAGGACCAGAAATGAAGAAATCAGACTCGGGAAGTCACATCGATGATGAACAAAGTGTTCGTTCGAGAGAAAAGGACCTACGACACGGGGATTACTCGATCGATCAAGTGCAGTGCTGAAACGATTCGATCGAGTGGAATTGGTAAGGAAGTGGTCGATCGAGTGAGCGCAGTGTTTCGATCGAATGGAAAGGAAGACGAGCTTGGTCGATCGAGTGGGGATGTTGCTCGATCGACCACAGTTGCTGAAGAAGGAGCTCGATCGAGTGAACACACTGCTCGATCGAGTGATATGAATAACGGGAAGCTTATTCGAGAGCCTGCTAGTGCTCGTTTAAGCGATGAATTACCAGAAAGACCTCGTTCGAGAGGTAAGAAGCGTCAGAAGGATCCGAACTCGCTCGGAAGATACTTTGGAAGCGAGGAACAAGGGACTTGAAATCCCAATCACGGTTCCCTTCCCGAGGCGGCTGCAGAATACCAAGATTAATCAACAGTTCAGCAAATTTGTTGAGCTTTTGAAGAGTTTGGAAGTTTCCGTGCCGTTCTTGAATTGCTTATGAAGGTACCCTCTTATTTACGATTTATGAAAGATATTTTAGCACGTAAGAGGACCATTAATGATAATGAGATGTCGCTTTGGCGAGATGGGGTCAGCCCTGTCTCAAAATAAGTTACCTCTTAAGCAATCGGACCGGGTAGTTTTTCGATCCTGTCACATAGGTATGAGTTTGATTGATAATGCGCTATGCGATTTAGGCGCTAGCGTAAGTGTACTACCTCTGTCTCTAGCTAAGAGACTTGGTGTGACAAAGCTGAGTTGCACCAATATGACTGTCCAGATGGCCGACCGTAGTTTATCACGGCCACTAGGAGTAGCTTGAGAGGACGCACTGTTAGGATCGGGAAGTTCTTTATTCCGTTGACTTTGTCGTCCTAGATATCCCGAAGATGTGCACACCCTATCATTTTAGGGAGACCATTTTTGTCCTTTGCCCGAGCAGTGATAGATGTCGTGGGGAAGACTTTGACCTTCCAGGTAGGGGATGAGGAGTTGACTTTCGTCGGTCCCCAATTCCGGAGGGCTCCATGCAAGCTCACCTTGCAATGCCCTCTCTTCGTTGACCCTATTATTGACACTCCGGATGAAAGTTTGGAGAATATTGCTATTATTGCTAACCCTCCGCCTCGGTCGAGAGCAACAAGGAGGAAAATTCGTCTGTTGTCCTAGCTGCAGTGAGATGAAGGCAAGAAAGGAGCGATCAAAGGACGGGGGTGGAACCATTGTCATTCAAAGCGGAGCCAAGAAAGCCAAGGAAGGCGACAGAGCGACGAGAACAAAGACAGTTCGAACCTACATAGATTCGAACTATGTTCCTCCTCCTCTTAGAAATTCAAGTTCATGGAAGTCAAAAAGGACATCGATGATCGCGAAGTGACGTCCTCGATCGAGAAAGCCCACGAAGGGGCTCGACGGTGATGGGAATTAAACGGGGAAATGCCCCGTGTAACAAAGTGTAATAGACAAGTTTTGAATTTCCTTTGAATTGGTTTATTTACGTTTTTAATTAGGACAATTAGCTTAGACATTCTTTTTAGCGTAGAATAAGACTATAGCGTGTTCTTTGCATTTTTGGTATTTTTGGGATGTGTTTGGATTTGTTTTACGCGGGTTTGGGGAAATGCACGCATTTCGAGGAAGTACGAGATGGAAATTCAAAGGAATTCACACGAGGAAGTCCTCGATCGAGTACTTTTGTACTCGATCGAATGGAAATTGGTTCGATCGAGTCTGCTGTCTACTCGATCGAGGAAGGCTAAAGTGGAATTGGTCGATCGGGGGATCATTGTTCGATCGAGCAAGGGGACATCAAAAGGTCCTCGATCGAGAGGTTAAAATCACTCGATCGAGTGACATGAACAGGGACACGGGAGTTTTTCTTTCTTAAACTCTTTATTTCCCTAATCTTTTTCATTTAACCCCTAATTCCGTCTAACCTCTCCCTTTTGTGCGATTGATTTTCCCCAAATCCCCATCTCTTGCCCAAAAATCACCTAATCAAACACCTACATTCTATTGCTAGCTAATTATTCTTCAATACCCCCTTATTTTCCCCCTCTTTTATGCTCATTTTCTCGGTTTTCTAAGGGAATTAGGGTTTGCGGTTTTCCAATTGAAAATCCGCCTTTGTTGCGTGTTGTTTGGAGTTTAATTGCTAATTTGTAGGTCAATCATCATCAAGATGGACGCGAGTTCCCTGTCTTCTACTAGCACGTCCTCCAGCTCTTCTGTGAGCGAGCAAGTGGCCCCTGCTGTTGCCACTAGCTCGCCTTGGTTACCACTGCAAAGACGGTTCTACTTGTCTCGGTGCGCAGGGACGTCTGGCGCACCCGGCTCGGCCGGGAGCTCGGTTCGAGCTTCACCAGCCATCACTCCCAGGCCTTTCTCTTTGCTGGCTTGCGGCTTCGGACCCGTTTTCCGCGGCTCGGTATGGTCTGCTGAGGACCCACCAGCGAGCTAGCGGCTAGCCCTCACTTCCAGCCCGTCGAGGTCATTTATTACGGGAGAGGCGCTATCGCGCTGTCAGAAGATGCCCACGGTACGTTTCACTTCGGAGGCTCACCGGACACGGTTAGTTTCTTTACTTCGTTGCCCCCTCTCCTCTACCCGTTTCCTTGCGCGGGTCGACCTAGAGACCTTAGGCATTTACTAAGGAGGTCGTAGTTTGTTGAACGGGACGGGTATGTCGGGTTTGATTACCATGCAGGAGGCTACCATTCGTACCCTTACGTACGAGTTCTTTAGCTCCTATTCCTTTGACACCGACTCTTACGCCGCCCGACCACTCCGGTTCTGTATTTACTTTCGACTCCGCAACGAGTCACATCACTGGACTTTGGCTCAGTTTGGGCAGGTTTTAGGCCTAGTTAGTGACGGCCTCACTGCCCCGCCTCGAGACCTTCTTCAGCCACTCTGGGCTGCTCTGTCTCACACTCCCTTCCACTCACGGAAGGAGCTCACATTCACTTACTCGCGCCCGTTACTACTTGCGTGCATTAGGAGAGACCATCTTTGGGCGCCCTGAGTCCAACAACGTGACCAACACTGAGCTAGCGATTCTCGCGGGGTACCTCAACATTGACTATGGTACCCCGTTTGTTCTCAACATTGCCTATCTGGTAGCTCAGCATTGGAACGGGATTGGGACTCGGGTCAAGACCGCTGTTGTCTGTGGCGGGCTTGTTACTAGGATCGCCCGCCACCTTTACCCCCTCGACCCTTCACTCACCGCACTGATGAGGTGGCTTACCTTGACCTCGATGCCATGGCTGTCTTGACCTGGTTCCCAAAGGCGAAGGGGAGCGCGAGGACGTGGAAGATTTGTGGTTCCACGTCTGTTACCTTGCCGTGCTCTACCCTTCCGCCACTTTTACCGCTCCCTACTGGCGGCGGAGGAGCGAGGCCACCTCCACCTACCTACCACCTTACCTTCACCCCTCCCTCTTCTTCCACTAAGAAGAGGAAGCGGGAGGCCGGAGCGTCTTCTAGCTCCCAGGCCCCGACTCAGGCTCAGGCTGGACCGACACCCACGCCTCAGCCTACACCTTCACTCACTCCACCCCCACTTGACCCTCCTTCTGGTTCGGCTTTTCCGGCCAATTTTGTCTGCCCTCCTGCTTTAGAGGCGCCCGAGGATATGTGCAGGTACCTTACTGAGATGAGGCGGGATATGGCTTTAGCTGTATTCCCGCTTTACGAGTTCCATATCCGAGCCCGGCGACCGATTCCAGAGGGGTGGCCGCATCCTTCCTTCTACCGATACCCAGCGGACGGGTACCCTCCGTCTTCTTCTGACTCAGAGGAGGAGCCGGAGGAGACAGCGGTAGCACGAGAGGTGCGGCTACGGGCAGAGCAGTCAGCAGCGAGAGCTGCCAGAGAGGAGCAGAGTGACCCTCCGTTCGTCCGATCCAGGAGGACTGGTTGGAGGTGACGACCGAGTCTCCCCTTGTTTGTTCTTTGGTTTGGGGAGACTGTTTTGTTGAGTCGGAGTCCACGAGAGAGGCGGTGCCGACGACGAGTAGCTCTTGGTCTACTCACTTCCCGGTTCTCGGGTTGGTTTGGGGGAAGTTCGTGTTTTGTATGTTTCCTTACTCTTTTTATTTCGTCTCCTTTATTTTTATTTTATTGGTTGTATACTCCCATCCCCCATTTTTCTCATTTGGTGTATCTTTGGTGGACAACGAGGGCGTTGTCCGTTTTGGTTTGGGGAGGGTATTGCATCCTTTTGAGTCTGCATCTGCATTTGTTTTGCATTCACGTTTCATTTCTCAGTTTGCATTTGTTGTTTATTTTCAAAAATCAAAAATCAAAAATAAAAAAAATAGAAAAATTCAAAAATTCAAAAAATTTCACGTTTATTTTTGCATTTAGGTTGAGTCGGAACGGTAGATTCCCGTGATGAAATTGCACTATAGCTTGTCATATTGCTTGAGCCTTGCACTTTCATTGATAGTTATTAGCTTTGTCATACGCATAATCTACGAGTTTCTGTTCAAATATAGCTGACTGTTTAGACTTGACCTGATAAATTGGCAAACTACTTCAAAATTCTGAGTTTTAGAGCCATAACTGGTGACATTCATGACCAGTTCATTAGGAATTTTGAGAGTAGTACTCCTTGCATAGCATGTTCGTCCATTTTGCACATTTATGACATTCAATTTCTTGTCAAATGCACATATTCGGGTCCGCGGTTGGTGTCACATGCAGGGAGGGTCTTGCAATTCCCCTTTCTTTACATCTTACACCCATTTAGCCCCACATTGACCAAAACTTGCCTTTTTGACCCATTAGCTACATTCCAAACTAAGCCTGCCTAGTCAAGCTAGTTAGTCTGTCCTTTTGTGGTATGTTGTCATTGCAGTTGGTCCGTAATTCTCGTTTGGAGTCGGTGTTTGAATTAGGGAAGGAGGAAGTGAAAAAAAAAAAAGGGAAAAAACGTGAAGTAAGAAAAAAAAGAAAAAAAAAGTATTGAAAAAAAAAAAAGGGAAAAAACGTGAAGTAAGAAAAAAAAGAAAAAGAAAAAAAATATGAAAAAATGTGAAAATTCACGTGTACAGTGAACAAAAGAAAAGAAAGAAAAGTTGTGTAAGATGTAGTCCCCTCTTGTCAGAGTTGAGAAGATGTTTGAAGATGTACAAACGACAAGAGGGTTGGTTGCTTGATTAGGTGATTCGGACGATGTGTTTAAAAAAGGGAACTTTGTGACCGTCGACTCCTCCTTTTTACCCCATATTTTTTGAGGAGATTGTGCTTCCAGTCTAGTGAGTTTTGTGCCAAGTGAAGGGCACTGTGTTAGTCTTTCGATCAGTTTGAGATCCGGATGGTTTATTATGGTCTGTTAGGAACTAGCTTGACGCTTTTACCTCCACATTTCCATAACTTGTTTTGCCTTTTCTCACCTGAACCTCACTATTCCCATACTATTTGCAAACCCTACCATTTGTGACGAACATTATTGGTTGGAGTGTGTGCATTAGTACTTGAATTGTCTTTCATTTTTGTTGCATGCATGCTATGTAGGTCGCAGTTAGGTGAGTGACTGTTTTTCTTCTCTCTTTTACATATAACATTTGCCCTTTGCTTCATGAGAGAAGAGTGACCCCGTGAGAGTCCGGTTTTATTGGTCTTGCAAGGTCGATAGGTCGCCTTTATTTACGAACGACTTATAATTCGTTTGCGTATTGATCGCCTAGCTTTAATTGTTGATTTGTTGCATTAAAGTGGTTCAAGTAGACAAGTTAAGCTAGCTACGAGTTATCATTTCCGTTCCATTAGTTTAGTTTTGAGTTTACTCGAGGGCGAGTAAAGGTTTGGTTTGGGGAGATTTGATACGTGCCTAATGTACGGTCTTTTTGGCCTATTTCAGCACGTATTTCCATGCATTTATGTACTGTTTTTATAGTATTTTGCCCCGAATTGGCTACTTTGGTGTATTTTGTCCTTTTTGTAGGGATAATCGCGAAAGAAGCGAAACCACGCTCCATTTCGTCCTTTTTGCATGCATTTAGAGGAGACGGGATTGTCCCGCAGTAAGATCTTGCACTTGAAGTGTCGTTGCACGCATTACGAAGCATTTGGGTGAAGACGTGAGCTGAATTGAAGACCCAAGTGGTCTATCGAGTTAACAGGTGGTCTATCGGCGAGTTATAGGACGATCGAGTGGTCCCTAAGCTGCCCAAGTCCTCGATCGAGTTACTCCTTACTCGATCGAGTAAGTCTGCTTTGATCAAGTCCTCGATCGAGAACCCTGTTGGTCGATCGAGGGACTCTATTTGAAGAACGTGGTCGATCGAGTGGGTTTGCCTACTCGATCGAGAAGATTTCGTCTGTGGGCTTTAATTAGTCCGTGTTTTAGTATTTTCCGCATAAACACTTAGGCTTTTCGGCTATATAACCTATGTTTAACTAGGTTATTAAGGATCCTTTTTACTATCTTTTACACTCTTATCATCGGTTTTTCTCTCTTTTTCCTTCACGTTAGCCTCTTTGTTACTTTTCAACGTTGGATTGCCTTTTCGGATTTCGTTCTTTACGCCGGAATTTCTCGGATTGTAATTCTCTTTCCCTTTTTAATAATAATTAACCTTCTTTTGTTGTTTTAATTCCTGTTTATGTTATTGTTTTTAGTCCTTCTTGCCCTAATTATTATCATCGCTTTTTATTGTTATTTCGCTATGTTTTCTCATTGGAAATTTACATGCTTTGTTAGTATATCAATAGATATGAGTAGCTAATCTCCCTTCATGTTGGGATTAGGGGATTTGCGGTAGAATAATGACGACGTAGTAAATGAATTAGACGAACCGATTTAAGAGACTCTGTCACTATAGCAATATAAGCGTAATCACCGACCTAGTTGAGTGCACGCTTCTATGTCACCTATTAAATCGGCTACAATTAACCCTGGATCGAAAGATTGGATTAAATAGGCTGCTATAAACGATAGACTACCCTAATGAGGACGAAAGTTAAGTTAGTGGTATTTTAGGGTGGGAAGTGGACCGAAAGGACCTTCTAATATCCGTCTCACATTAGTTTGTCTGAGTCATTTACTGCTAAGTTGTTGTACTACCGTAGTGAACCGAATTCCCGACATGTCCCTCTCTATTTGATAGTTTAAAAATCATTTTCTTGCCTTACTGCTCTTCCTTTATTTCTCTTCCTTCAACTCCGTAGTTAGAAACCAAAAATTAATCAAACCCAATTGTTACCATAGGATTAGAAATAGATAGCTGTAGTTACATTCCTCCCTGTGGATTCGATACTCGACTGCCTCTGCTACATAATTAGTTGAGACCGTTAGGTTTTATTTTTGACAGGTACGCGACAGACGTGTCATCCCCCACTGGCAGGGCTGGTCCAGTGGACAGTCAGTGATTGAGATGATTGGATTTGGTGTGATTGTGTGTGTATGACAGTTAAGCTGTCTGTTTATCTTACTGTTAATATATATTGACTTGTGTGATTAGTACTGACCCCGGTGTTGTTTTGTAAACCTGCGGTGATCCATTCGGGGATGGTGAGCAGATATTGAGCAGGTATTAAGATGAGTAATGGGATAGCAGGGATGGCCACGACATGATGATAGGAGTCTTCCGTTGTAGCTTATTAGTTTATTTACATTTTAGCTAGAACAGTTAGTTTGAGAACATGTATTACACATTTGGTTTGGTTTTGAGAATTGTAACTCTTCGCTAAGTATTTATATTTAAACGTTGTTTCTTCATTGTTTATTTGATTATCATTGCCTCGGGTAACCGAGATGGTAATGTCTTCATACCTGAGTGGTCCTGGTAAGGCACTTGGAGTATGGGGGTGTTACAAATGGTATCAGAGAGACGATCCTGAAACCTGTAACCAATGAACCTAATAAACATAGGGAGTCAATTAAAATGAACCCGGGGTAAAGGTTGTAAGAGCTAATGCAAAGGCTTGGGAGACGTCCTGAAGTCGCGAACTCGCCCTACAATTTTGAACCGGTCACATGGGGGGTGTATGTCAAGGGCGTATGTGTTGTTTGGTTAGCTTGTGTAAGAATGTGATGAAGTGTGTATAATTGTTGGATGTTTGAAGTAGAAGTTGAGAATGTGAAAGAAAGGTTAATGATATATGTAGACTTGTTGTTGGAGTGATAACATGTTGGATGTTTATAAGGTGGCATTTAATAACATGATATAGTGATCTCGTAGATCGTACGAAAGGATGCGTAGTATTATATGCTTAGTTATGATATAATATGTGGTTTTATAAAGTTTTTAGCATGTTGGCATATGATATAGCATGCGGGTAGCGTTTCTGAGTTAGCATGACTCGATCGAGTGGGACTGACTCGATCGGGTGGGTTTTTGACGATTTTGAGTCCAGAATCGTGTTTTTGGGCACTCGATCGAGTACCTCGGGCACTCGATCGAGTAGGGGGTCACTCGATCGAGTAGCCTAGCTACTCGGTCGAGTATGTTAGAGGTCAGAAGGTCTGTCAGAGGTCTGATGTTGGGCACTCGATCGAGTATGTTGGGCACTCGATCGAGTAGCCCGTTACTCGATCGAGTATGTTTGGGAACTCGATCGAGTAGGGGTCTGGGCAGCGTGTTTTCTTGTTTTGAGGTTTTGGCGCGTATGTTTATATCCACCCCCTTTTTCTATGATAGTTTCAAGATGCCGCCCAAGAAGACTGCTTTGTATGCTAGAGCTGAGCTTATGAACATAGATGACATCGTTAAGATGTTGGAGCATCAGGATGCTCTCACTGAGGCTTTAAAGACTGTGGGGAAAGATAAGGGTAAGGATAAGGAGAAGGAGGTTAATCATTCTAAAATCAGCCTCTATATAGCGAGGTTTAACCCGAAAGAGTATAAGGGAGTTGGGGAGCCTAACCTTCTCGATAGTTGGCTTAGAGAGATGGAGAACATACTAGATTTGGTTCACTGTCCTGATGAGATGAGAGTGGAACAGGCTGCGTTCTATCTGAGGGAGGCAGCTGGCAAGTGGTGGGATACAGTGAAAGTGAGTGCTAAGGAGATATATACAAACCAAGGCTGACCTGCTATACCTTGGGAGGAGTTTTGTAGGGCTGTGAGAAAGGAGTTTGTACGAGCATGAGCATGAGGAGTAAGTTGAGAGAAGAGTTTGTGACTTTAAGATGACCGCCGAGATGTACGTGGCCGAGTACTACGGGCGGTTCAATGATAAGTCTAGGTATCTTTGAGGATATGGGTTTGAGTGAGGAGAATTTGGCATTGAGGTTTGAGAGAGGGTTGACCCCTAAGATTATGGATAAGTTACCCGTGGGAGTTCTTGCGATGTTAAGGAAGCCTATGAGAGGGAGGGTGGGAGAGCCGAGAGTTTGGTGGAGATGGCTCGGGAGAGGTCGGGTGGTGAGAAGAGGAAGTCGAGAGCGAGGGTGGTGGCCAATCTAATCACAAGAAAGGCAACCACAATCGGTCTAAGGGGTTTTCTTCCGGGTCGGGGTTGATCTTTGGGGCTTCCTTTGGGCGTGGCCGTGGAAGTGTTAGTGGTAGTTGGGGAGTGACTTGCTATAGTTGTGGTGGTGTAGGCCACAAGAGACATGAGTGCACAAGTGCAGCAGGATCTTTCCAGAGACTGCTGCGAGCTACGCGAGCAACGGACCCACGGGTCATGGCCAAACCGGGGAAGTCGAGTTGCAGAGTGGAGGCAACCGTAACGGCGGTAATTCTTATCGAAACCACCGACGAACAACAACAACAATCAAGGGTCGGGTGCTAAGCCGACCACATCGATATTGTCCAGGGAGGTGGACAGAAGACCGATGGAAAGTTATTCATGATGGAGAAGAAAGCAGCTGAGGAGGATGCTCACGTTATCACCTGTACTTTTCTTGTTAATGGTATTCATACCTTTGTTTTTTTTTATTCGGGGGCTTCTCAGTCGTTTGTATCTTCGAGTCATGTTAAGCGGTTGGGTTTAAGGGTATATGAGTCTGTTAGTGAGCAAGTTTTTATACCTTCGGGTGAGTCTGTATCATGTAGGAGGTTGTTTAGAGATGTATCTATGATAGTTGGGCAAGTTGATCTACCTGTAGACTTGCTAGAGTTTCCTTTTGACGGTTTTGAGATGATAGTCGGGATGGATTGGTTAGGAAAGTATAAGGCTAAGATAGACTGTCATCAAAAGAAAGTGTCTTTAAGAGGTCCTAAGGGCGTTAGTGTGTCTTATCGTGGGTTTCTAGTCAAACCCAAAGTTAAGTTGATTGCAGCTGTCACCTTGAAGTCTTATCTGAGGAAGGGATGTCCTTTGATCTTGTGCCATGTGAGAGATGACCGGATAGAGAGTCCGACAGTTGATGAGATACCAGTGGTGGGAGAGTTTGCCGATGTTTTTCCAGAGGAGATTCCGGGGTTGCCGCCCGGGAAGAGAGATAGATTTCACAGTAGAGTTGAAACCAGGGACGGGGCCAATCTCTAAGGCACTGTACCGCATGGGTCCTAAGGAGATGGAAGAGCTTAGAAAGCAGTTGGGTGATTTGATAGAGAAGGGATACATTAGACCTAGTGTATCGCCGTGGGGAGCACTAGTCCTTTTTGTAAAGAAGAAAGATGGGAGTCTGAGGTTGTGCATAGACTACAGAGAGCTGAACCGAGTGACGGTGAAGAACAAGTATCCTTTGCCAAGGATAGATGAACTGTTTGATCAGTTGAGTGGTGCATCAGTCTTTTCTAAGATTGATTTGAGGTCGGGGTACCATCAGGTGAAGATTAAAGAGGTGGACATACCAAAGACGGCTTTCACGTCAAGGTATGGTCATTATGAGTATGTGGTGATGCCGTTTGGGTTGTCTAATGCACTGGCAGTGTTTATGGATTTGATGAATAGGATATTTTGACCGTTTTTGGATAAGTTTGTAGTGGTGTTTATCGACGATATCTTAGTCTACTCCAAGACTAAGGAGGAGCATGAGGAGCATCTGAGGATTGTGTTGCAAACTTTGAGGGACCATGAGTTGTATGCTAAGCTATCCAAGTGTGAGTTCTGGTTAGAGAAAGTTGCTTTTCTGGGGCATGTGATCTCTAAAGATGGGGTAGCTGTGGATCCGGCAAAAATAGAAGGAGTGACAAAGTGGGAAGCACCAAAGAATGTTGCTGAGGTTAGGAGTTTCTTGGGTTTAGCTGGATACTACAGACGGTTCGTGAAAGATTTCTCCAAGATAGCTAGACCTATGACAGCGTGGATACGGAAAGAGAACAGGTTCCGTTGGGATGAGAGTTGTGAGACGGCGTTCCAAACATTAAAGGAGCGTTTGACCACAGCTCCTGTCTTAGCATTGCCTGAAGGGAGCGAGAACTTTGAGGTTTATACAGATGCCTCGAAGAATGGGTTAGGATGTGTGTTGATGCAGAACGGTAAAGCGATTGCCTATGCTTCTAGGAAATTGAAGCCTTATGAGGAGAACTACCCTACTCATGATCTGGAGTTGGGTGCGGTGGTGTTTGCTCTCAAGATTTGGAGACATTACCTTTATGGAGCAATCTTTAAGGTATTTTCTGATCACAAGAGTCTCAAGTACATTTTCACTCAAAAGGAGTTGAACATGAGACAGAGGAGGTGGATGGAGTTGATTGGCGATTATGACATGGAAATCATCTACCATGAAGGGAAAGCCAATGTTGTTGCTGATGCTTTGAGTAGGAAGAGTGTACATTCTCGTGTACACTCTATCTTTGATGAGGCCGAGAGATGAGGTAGCGAGGTTTGGGATACATATGATGTAGAAAGGAGACGCCATGGGTGATATGACAGTACATCTTGAGTTTTATGATGACATTCGAGGTAAACAGGCGTTGGATCCTAAGATAGTGGAGTGGAAAGCTGGAGTAGAGAAAGGGACAGTGTCCCGATTTTCTATTCATACAGATGGTAGTTTGAGGTTTGATGGTAGGTGGTGTGTTCCTAATGATGAGGAGTTGAAAAAGACTATCATGACAGAGGCACATTGCACACCATATTCAGTTCATCCAGGTGGAGATAAGTTGTATAAGGATTTAAAGAACACGTTTTGGTGGCCTGGAATGAAGAAAGAGACAGCTGAGTTTGTGGCCCGTTGTTTGACATGCCAGAGAGTTAAGGGGGAGCAGCGAAGACCACAAGGTAAGATTCAGTCTTTAACGGTACCTGAGTGGAAGTGGGAATCCATTTCCATGGATTTTATCGTGGGTTTGCCAAAGAGTCAACAAGGTAACAACATGATTTGGGTAATAGTAGATCGATCGACCAAGTCGGCTCACTTTGTTCCAATGAAAGATACATGGACTAAGGCACAATTGGCTATGGCCTATCGAAAGAACGTGCTTAAGTTACATGGAGTTCCTAAGGACATAGTGTCTGACAGAGATGCGAGGTTTATATCGAGGTTTTGGAAGGAGTTGCTGGAATCGTTGGGAACAACTTTGAAGATGAGTACAGCATTTCATCCTGCGACAGACGGACAGACTAAGAGAACAATCAAGACTCTTGAGGATATGTTGCGAGCTTGTGTGATAGACTTTGGTGGTATTGGGAACAGAGGTTGGACTTGATAGAATTTTCTTATAATAACACCTATCACACTAGTATTGGTATGGCACAGTTTGAGGCTTTGTATAGGAGGAGATGTAGGAGTCCAATCTGTTGGGACGATAGCGCTGAGGCGATGGTTTTAGTGTTGGAGTTGTGTCCTCCGATTAGTGCGGATAACGTCATTGCACATACACTTGTACGGACAAGTGGGAGCTTGTTGGGCTGGTGTCCTTACGATTAGTGCAAGGACTTATAAATCTCTAAAAGGATCAAAGGGTATACTTTTGTATCATAATCAGTTGGTCCACGTTTATCAATAACGGTTGGCTTGCTAGATAAGTTTGACGTTATTGTCATACAGATGGCGCTGATCAACTGGTCCCTAAAAGTCACACCTATAGGATACGTTTGAGAGATGTGACGGTATGAAAATACAGTCATGTTGATGCCAAATTTTGACTAACCAGTTAGTCGGAGTTATTGACTAGTAATTAGTCAAACACGATGTTGAGATAATTATTTAATACGGATTAAATAAAAATGGCTAAGACGAATTAAGCGGTTAATTCGTAAATTAAATATAAAGCGATTTATATTTGATTAATGTATATTGAATAAATTAATTATACGATATTGTCTTTGTCGGACATGTATTAATAATTCAACTAATCCGTGTTATTAGTTGATGCTTTAATAACCGATAACCGATGACAATTTATAACAAAACCGCGTCATATACATTTTAGCAATTTACGAACCGGACCACGAGTTAAAATTAAGAGGAAGTGGAAGCCCACTCCCCATGATGAGCTTCGGTTTGGCGAATGCTAGAGAACAAAAGGAGAGCCTTCTCTCCTTTTGTGACCTAATTCATTTTTAACAACAAAAATTAGGGTTTTTGAGAAACATATCCTCTCAAAAATTCAGATCTCACATCTAAAGAAAACTCACATCAAGTTCTCTCAATATTGCAAGGCAATTAGAGAACACATTTCTAGCACAAGGGCATATTCTCAGACGATCTTGGGTGCAACAATTAGGAGGAGATCTACTTTGATCTCTCATTGCCGAATTGCACTAGGACCGAAGGTTAATTCTTGTGCTTTATCGTTTTTCATTGTTTTTCGTTTATGACAATAAATCACGTATTAAATTTGCGTTATAGTCCTATAATTTAAGGGTTTTATACGGATATTACCCCACATTTAGGACCAGAGATGGTGCATGAGATGGTGGAACAGATTAAGATGATCAGGGAACGGATGAGAGCAGCTCAGGATAGGCAAAAGAGTTATGCAGATCTACATTGCCGGGACATAGAGTTTCAAGTGGGGGACAAAGTTCTTTTGAAAGTGTCTCCTATGCGTGGGGTTATGAGATTTGGGAAGAAAGGCAAGTTAAGTCAGAAGTTTATCGGGCCTTATGAGATCTTAGAGAGAGTTGGGGAAGTTGCATATCGTCTGGCTTTACCGGCTGCATTAGAGAGAGTGCATAATGTGTTTCATGTATCGCAGCTGCGGAAGTATGTGAGTGATCCGTCACATGTGTTAGAGGCAGAGAACTTAGAGCTAGATGAGTCCTTATCATATCTTGTGGTGCCTAAGCAGATTCTTGACCGAAAGGTTAGAAAGTCTAGGAGTGGTGAGACAGTTCTGCTCAAGATCCTTTGGTCTAACCACGAGACCGAGGAAGCTACATGGGAGCCAGAGGAGGCTATGAAAGAGCGTTACCCTTTCCTTTTTGATCAGGTATGTATGGTTACGGGGACGTAACCTTGTTTCTTTTAGGGGGGTAGGAGATGATCGCGATGAGTTTTTAAGAGTTTCATACCCTTTTTGTATGTTGTGTCCGTATGTGTGTCGGGATGAGTTGGGTTAGTAACACGTTTTATGTTGAATTTTGTTTTGGTTGTTGAGTCGGGAATGTTATGGAAGTACCTTTGTTTAGTAGTGGTTTGAACTTCGGGGACGAAGTTCCTTTTAAGGAGGGAAGACTGTAATACTCCGTATTTATAAGTCTTGGGGTACTCTATCGAGTAGGCCTTACTCTGTCGAGTAAGGGTAAGTTGCGTTTTAGAAAAGTTTCTGACCTGTTGGGTACTCGATCGAGTGTCCGGTTTTACGGGGAGTTTTCTCGGGTTTTGTTAATTATGCGATTAAGGTATATAAGCTTTGTCGTCATTATTCTAAATCACTTTTGCAAAACCTAAATTACTGTTTAAGAGAGAAAGCAAGCAAGTTCTTCATCCTAATCGCATTATTAGCAATCCCCGGAGTTTGGAAGGTCAGTTCTTAGCGTTGGTTATACCGTTGAGTTCCTTGCGTCAAGGGTAAGATCTATGTACCCTTTTTATTGTCTTTCCTTTATGTTGGTTAAACCCTAATTAAGGGATTTGGGGGTTTATGTGTAGTATGTGATTGGGTAGCATTTATGTGTTGTATGATAGGAGGAGGTTTCATAGAGGAGGCTTTTTGATACAACAGTAGAGACCGTCTGACAGTGTGCTTTCCTGGTAGGATTTCCTACTCAATATTAGTCCCATAATGGGATATTGATTGATGTGTTGTTATTGGTTGTTTGATATAGTAATTGTATTGTGATTGTGGTTGTGATCGTTGTCTATGGTTCGCGAGGCGTGGCCTCGGCTGAGTGAGGTCACTTGCGCGAGTGGCTTCACGCCCTAGTTTCGCGTTCTGTGGAACCCGCCACAGAAGGGATGTGCACATTAATGGACAGGGTTATCGCTCACTATGTGGAGCGGGGAGTTGGTGGGTACGGCTGCGGTCCCCCCATGGCAACGGGTGTGGCGGGTCCAAAGTGGACGTCGGTGATTGAGATGATTGGATTTGGCGTGATTGTGTGTGTATGACGTTAAGCTGTCTCGTTTATCTTATTGTTAATATATATTGAATTGTGTGATTAGTCGACCGACCCGGTGTTGTTTTGTAAACCCGAGGTGATCCATTCGGGGATGGTGAGCGTGAGATATTAAGCGGTATTGAGATGAGCTGGGATAGTAGGGATGGCCACGACATGATGATAGGAGTCTTTTATTTGTAGCTTATTAGTTTATTTACATTTCAGCTAGAACAGTTAGTTTGAGAACATGTATTACACATTTGATTGCAGCTGTCACCTTGAAGTCTTATCTGAGGAAGGGATGTCCTTTGATCTTGTGCCATGTGAGAGATGACCGGATAGAGAGTCCGACAGTTGATGAGATACCAGTGGTGGGAGAGTTTGCCGATGTTTTTCCAGAGGAGATTCCGGGGTTGGCCGGAAGAGAGATAGATTTCACAAAGAGAGTTGAAACCAGGGACGGGGCCAATCTCTAAGGCACTGTACCGCATGGGTCCTAAGGAGATGGAAGAGCTTAGAAAGCAGTTGGGTGATTTGATAGAGAAGGGATACATTAGACCTAGTGTATCGCCGTGGGGAGCACTAGTCCTTTTTGTAAAGAAGAAAGATGGGAGTCTGAGGTTGTGCATAGACTACAGAGAGCTGAACCGAGTGACGGTGAAGAACAAGTATCCTTTGCCAAGGATAGATGAACTGTTTGATCAGTTGAGTGGTGCATCAGTCTTTTCTAAGATTGATTTGAGGTCGGGGTACCATCAGGTGAAGATTAAAGAGGTGGACATACCAAAGACGGCTTTCACGTCAAGGTATGGTCATTATGAGTATGTGGTGATGCCGTTTGGGTTGTCTAATGCACTGGCAGTGTTTATGGATTTGATGAATAGGATATTTTGACCGTTTTTGGATAAGTTTGTAGTGGTGTTTATCGACGATATCTTAGTCTACTCCAAGACTAAGGAGGAGCATGAGGAGCATCTGAGGATTGTGTTGCAAACTTTGAGGGACCATGAGTTGTATGCTAAGCTATCCAAGTGTGAGTTCTGGTTAGAGAAAGTTGCTTTTAAGGGCATGTGATCTCTAAAGATGGGGTAGTGTGGATCGGCAAAAATAGAAGGAGTGACAAAGTGGGAAGCACCAAAGAATGTTCTTTGAGGTTAGGAGTTTCTTGGGTTTAGCTGGATACTACAGACGGTTCGTGAAAGATTTCTCCAAGATAGCTAGACCTATGACAGCGTGGATACGGAAAGAGAACAGGTTCCGTTGGGATGAGAGTTGTGAGACGGCGTTCCAAACATTAAAGGAGCGTTTGACCACAGCTCCTGTCTTAGCATTGCCTGAAGGGAGCGAGAACTTTGAGGTTTATACAGATGCCTCGAAGAATGGGTTAGGATGTGTGTTGATGCAGAACGGTAAAGCGATTGCCTATGCTTCTAGGAAATTGAAGCCTTATGAGGAGAACTACCCTACTCATGATCTGGAGTTGGGTGCGGTGGTGTTTGCTCTCAAGATTTGGAGACATTACCTTTATGGAGCAATCTTTAAGGTATTTTCTGATCACAAGAGTCTCAAGTACATTTTCACTCAAAAGGAGTTGAACATGAGACAGAGGAGGTGGATGGAGTTGATTGGCGATTATGACATGGAAATCATCTACCATGAAGGGAAAGCCAATGTTGTTGCTGATGCTTTGAGTAGGAAGAGTGTACATTCTCTGTGTACAGCTCTATCTTTGATGAGGCTGAGAGATGAGGTAGCGAGGTTTGGGATACATATGATGTAGAAAGGAGACGCCATGGGTGATATGACAGTACATCTTGAGTTTTATGATGACATTCGAGGTAAACAGGCGTTGGATCCTAAGATAGTGGAGTGGAGAGCTGGAGTAGAGAAAGGGACAGTGTCCCGATTTTCTATTCATACAGATGGTAGTTTGAGGTTTGATGGTAGGTGGTGTGTTCCTAATGATGAGGAGTTGAAAAAGACTATCATGACAGAGGCACATTGCACACCATATTCAGTTCATCCAGGTGGAGATAAGTTGTATAAGGATTTAAAGAACACGTTTTGGTGGCCTGGAATGAAGAAAGAGACAGCTGAGTTTGTGGCCCGTTGTTTGACATGCCAGAGAGTTAAGGGGGAGCAGCGAAGACCACAAGGTAAGATTCAGTCTTTAACGGTACCTGAGTGGAAGTGGGAATCCATTTCCATGGATTTTATCGTGGGTTTGCCAAAGAGTCAACAAGGTAACAACATGATTTGGGTAATAGTAGATCGACTGACCAAGTCAGCTCACTTTGTTCCAATGAAAGATACATGGACTAAGGCACAATTGGCTATGGCCTATCGAAAGAACGTGCTTAAGTTACATGGAGTTCCTAAGGACATAGTGTCTGACAGAGATGCGAGGTTTATATCGAGGTTTTGGAAGGAGTTGCTGGAATCGTTGGGAACAACTTTGAAGATGAGTACAGCATTTCATCCTGCGACAGACGGACAGACTAAGAGAACAATCAAGACTCTTGAGGATATGTTGCGAGCTTGTGTGATAGACTTTGGTGGTAGCTGGGAACAGAGGTTGGACTTGATAGAATTTTCTTATAATAACAGCTATCACACTAGTATTGGTATGGCACAGTTTGAGGCTTTGTATAGGAGGAGATGTAGGAGTCCAATCTGTTGGGACGATAGCGCTGAGGCAGTGGTTTTAGTGTTGGAGCTGTGTCCTCCAGTTAGTGCGGATAACGTCATTGCACATACACTTGTACGGACAAGTGGGAGCTTGTTGGGGCTGGTGTCCTTTACAGTTAGTGCAAGGACTTATAAATCTCTAAAAGGATCAAAGGGTATACTTTTGTATCATAATCAGTTGGTCCACGTTTATCAATAACGGTTGGCTTGCTAGATAAGTTTGACGTTATTGTCATACAGATGGCGCTGATCAACTGGTCCCTAAAAGTCACACCTATAGGATACGTTTGAGAGATGTGACGGTATGAAAATACAGTCATGTTGATGCCAAATTTTGACTAACCAGTTAGTCGGAGTTATTGACTAGTAATTAGTCAAACACGATGTTGAGATAATTATTTAATACGGATTAAATAAAAATGGCTAAGACGAATTAAGCGGTTAATTCGTAAATTAAATATAAAGCGATTTATATTTGATTAATGTATATTGAATAAATTAATTATACGATATTGTCTTTGTCGGACATGTATTAATAATTCAACTAATCCGTGTTATTAGTTGATGCTTTAATAACCGATAACCGATGACAATTTATAACAAAACCGCGTCATATACATTTTAGCAATTTACGAACCGGACCACGAGTTAAAATTAAGAGGAAGTGGAAGCCCACTTCCCCATGATGAGCTCGGTTTGGCCGAATGCTAGAGAACAAAAGGAGAGCCTTCTCTCCTTTTGTGACCTAATTCATTTTTAACAACAAAAATTAGGGTTTTTGAGAAACATATCCTCTCAAAAATTCAGATCTCACATCTAAAGAAAACTCACATCAAGTTCTCTCAATATTGCAAGGCAATTAGAGAACACATTTCTAGCACAAGGGCATATTCTCAGACGATCTTGGGTGCAACAATTAGGAGGAGATCTACTTTGATCTCTCATTGCCGAATTGCACTAGGACCGAAGGTTAATTCTTGTGCTTTATCGTTTTTCATTGTTTTTCGTTTATGACAATAAATCACGTATTAAATTTGCGTTATAGTCCTATAATTTAAGGGTTTTATACGGATATTACCCCACATTTAGGACCAGAGATGGTGCATGAGATGGTGGAACAGATTAAGATGATCAGGGAACGGATGAGAGAGCGGCTCGGGATAGGCAAAAGAGTTATGCAGATCTACATTGCCGGGACATAGAGTTTCAAGTGGGGGACAAAGTTCTTTTGAAAGTGTCTCCTATGCGTGGGGTTATGAGATTTGGGAAGAAAGGCAAGTTAAGTCAGAAGTTTATCGGGCCTTATGAGATCTTAGAGAGAGTTGGGGAAGTTGCATATCGTCTGGCTTTACCGGCTGCATTAGAGAGAGTGCATAATGTGTTTCATGTATCGCAGCTGCGGAAGTATGTGAGTGATCCGTCACATGTGTTAGAGGCAGAGAACTTAGAGCTAGATGAGTCCTTATCATATCTTGTGGTGCCTAAGCAGATTCTTGACCGAAAGGTTAGAAAGTCTAGGAGTGGTGAGACAGTTCTGCTCAAGATCCTTTGGTCTAACCACGAGACCGAGGAAGCTACATGGGAGCCAGAGGAGGCTATGAAAGAGCGTTACCCTTTCCTTTTTGATCAGGTATGTATGGTTACGGGGACGTAACCTTGTTTCTTTTAGGGGGGTAGGAGATGATCGCGATGAGTTTTTAAGAGTTTCATACCCTTTTTGTATGTTGTGTCCGTATGTGTGTCGGGATGAGTTGGGTTAGTAACACGTTTTATGTTGAATTTTGTTTTGGTTGTTGAGTCGGGAATGTTATGGAAGTACCTTTGTTTAGTAGTGGTTTGAACTTCGGGGACGAAGTTCCTTTTAAGGAGGGAAGACTGTAATACTCCGTATTTATAAGTCTTGGGGTACTCTATCGAGTAGGCCTTACTCTGTCGAGTAAGGGTAAGTTGCGTTTTAGAAAAGTTTCTGACCTGTTGGGTACTCGATCGAGTGTCCGGTTTTACGGGGAGTTTTCTCGGGTTTTGTTAATTATGCGATTAAGGTATATAAGCTTTGTCGTCATTATTCTAAATCACTTTTGCAAAACCTAAATTACTGTTTAAGAGAGAAAGCAAGCAAGTTCTTCATCCTAATCGCATTATTAGCAATCCCCGGAGTTTGGAAGGTCAGTTCTTAGCGTTGGTTATACCGTTGAGTTCCTTGCGTCAAGGGTAAGATCTATGTACCCTTTTTATTGTCTTTCCTTTATGTTGGTTAAACCCTAATTAAGGGATTTGGGGGTTTATGTGTAGTATGTGATTGGGTAGCATTTATGTGTTGTATGATAGGAGGAGGTTTCATAGAGGAGGCTTTTTGATACAACAGTAGAGACCGTCTGACAGTGTGCTTTCCTGGTAGGATTTCCTACTCAATATTAGTCCCATAATGGGATATTGATTGATGTGTTGTTATTGGTTGTTTGATATAGTAATTGTATTGTGATTGTGGTTGTGATCGTTGTCTATGGTTCGCGAGGCGTGGCCTCGGCTGAGTGAGGTCACTTGCGCGAGTGGCTTCACGCCCTAGTTTCGCGTTCTGTGGAACCCGCCACAGAAGGGATGTGCACATTAATGGACAGGGTTATCGCTCACTATGTGGAGCGGGGAGTTGGTGGGTACGGCTGCGGTCCCCCAGCGGGCGGGGCGGTCCAAAGTGGGATCGTGATTGAGATGATTGGATTTGGCGTGATTGTGTGTGTATGACAGTTAAGCTGTCTGTTTATCTTATTGTTAATATATATTGAATTGTGTGATTAGTACTGACCCCGGTGTTGTTTTGTAAACCTGAGGTGATCCATTCGGGGATGGTGAGCAGATATTAAGCAGGTATTGAGATGAGTACTGGGATAGTAGGGATGGCCACGACATGATGATAGGAGTCTTTCGCTGTAGCTTATTAGTTTATTTACATTTCAGCTAGAACAGTTAGTTTGAGAACATGTATTACACATTTGGTTTGGTTTTGAGAATTGAAACTCTTCGCTAAGTATTTATATTTAAACGTTGTTTCTTCATTGTTTATTTGATTATCATTGCCTCGGGTAACCGAGATGGTAATGTCTTCATACCTGAGTGGTCCTGGTAAGGCACTTGGAGTATGGGGGTGTTACAGACACGGTTTCAACCATGTTTAGCTAAGGGTGTTATTGCGTTTTTGACTTGGGTTTCGATTTGAGTCGGTTTTGATTAATTAGTTGAGTAGGGAGAATTAATTAATTAGTTAGCTAGTACATGTGTGTCGGGTTCTAAGTTGAGTTGACCCTGGTTCTCGTATATCGTAATAATTAATAATAATAAGTTATGAATAAAATATAATGATTAATAATGATAATTAATATTGAATTATAAATAAAGTATAAATAGTTAATATGGAATAAATCATCATTTGTTTTAGATGACGGTTTCGAGGTGGAATACTTTTGATTATTTTCTCGGATTTGCTATTGGGTTATATTGCTACAAGGTAGGATAACTACTCAACTGGCTGTGTTACTGTTGTATTTCACTTGAGTGTGTTGGCCGAAGTATGCTGGTTATATTGTGGTAGAGTATTGTTGTAATATTAACAGTTTTATTCTGGCAGACATTACTTATAGTAATGTGGAGTGGTTGAACAGATTTATTCTGGCAGATGATATTTATCGTGTTTAATCGAGGCAGGCCCGAGATTGGTCTGCAGGCCATCTGGTGGATATTACTAAACTATGGGTTAAGGCAGACATTACCTTGTGGTAATGTAGTGTGTGGTTACTCACCTCCGGGTTGAGGCTGCCGCGGCCAGGGATTGGCGGGATGATTAGTGTAACGAGTAGAGCTCGGCTGAAGTGTGCTAATAAGCCATATATTGGGGAGTTTTATTGTCGTTGTTGTGACACCCCGCGATAACGCGGAAAATATAACTAATATATTTAAGCGAAAATTTGTGATATTTTAAAAACTTTTTGTTATTAGTTAAATATTAATACGCGGGTGCCAAAATGAAATGAACGAAATACAATAACAGACAAACTTAGGTTATTACAACCCAAGTCTAGAAGGCGGGGAAAAGATATCCCACGAATAAATATATAAACGGTTTCTAAACTAGAAACTAAGGTCCAAGGGTTTAATTCTCGCTAGGCCACACATCATCCCCATGTAAGCATCTTCACAACCTGTCATTCATGTAAACATGCATGCCACGGTCAGTGGGGAGTAACTCAAGGTTCTCCCAACCACAATATGTCGAAATGAACATAACAAAGAAACATAAACAAACAATCATATTAGATAAGACATGAGTGAATCGAATCATAACTAAACATGGGATTATACGTGTTTAAACCAACAAGAGTAAAAGAAAAGATGGAATAAACAAGTAAGGCATAAGCAACAATAAATAAATGTAAAAAAAGGACAAGGAAACCGACACGACCACTTAGCCACGAGCACGTATTTCAAGGAGATATGACCAAAGTAACTATCCAAATAATGCAAGACATTTACTACTCTTAGACTATAATTTCCCCGGGTAGGACTACGATAATGATACGGTCCTAGTCTAAATCTGTAGATTCTCGGGTGTACATCCCGATTCGACGTGCGCCAGCATAGCACGCACCCAAGACTCGACTACTAATGAGACCGAGTACCCCAATCATCAGAATAGCACAAAAGTGGCGGAAAGACTAAGATAAGACTCACTTGCTAGAACAGCACAAGTGGCCAAAAGCCGTACTTGCCAGAACAGCACAAGTAGGCCATAACCGTACTTGCTAGAACAGCACAAGTAGGTCAAACCCGTGCTTCCCAGAACAGCACAAGCAGGGCATAAAGTATGTCAAGCACATACGATGGTAATATGTCATTTCTACAAGAATACAACTCTTACAAGTAATTATTTATAATAACCTTTTCATGCACATGTGACGGGATTATTAATGTCACATTCATACTTATGGCTTGCATCTCACCATGAGTACGGATGGGAACATCAATCCTGGCGATTATATCGCAACTAGAGGGCTTATAGCTCACCCCTAGCATCCTATAGGACCAAGACTCTCACAACCGAACAATACCAAACATTATTAAGAACACGACTCACCACAAGTAACCATTTATAAATAAATATTTCATAGATGTTTTATAGTGAATCCAACCAAATAAGACATGACATGTCCAATACATAGAACATATGAGACCCAACAAATAAACCAGGTGAAGCCCAACAAAAGTTACATAACAAGCCCAAACCAATGAATATGTTAAGCCCGACATAAGAAGCATGTGAAAACCAAATAGTCCAACACAACAAGTCCAACAAAAGAATCAAGGTGAGCCCAACAAACAAAACCAAATGAGCCCCATTGAATAAATATATAAAAGAAAGGTAGTTAATGAATTACGTTATATAAAATACGAGACGGATATTTAATCATATTTTAAATAAACATAACTAGCCCAAATTATCAAATATAGCTAGCCCTTCACTAAAATTAAATGAGCCCAACAAACTAAATATGTGAAAGCACGATATTAACGAATTATCGTTACATAAAATACGAGACGGAGATTTAAACGATTCATACATACTAAATTTGGCACCAAGAGCACCCATAATATGAGTGTGGCCCAAACTACAAGTCAAGCCCAATAATTAGAATATAATGAGCCCAACTTTTAAGTTAAATAAACCAAATTGGAATAATATGTAAACGAAATATTAACGAGTTGTGTTATATAAATATGAGACGGAAATTAAATGATTTCAAATGAACCAAAGTTGTGCCAAGGACACGATAACCCCGACTCAAAGGGAGCCCTCGTTAAACTTGTCTTTGCCTTAACCAAAGTTGAGCCAATAAGTAATTTGGACAGCCTCCTACTCGGCCTCACAATCCACCATCAACCGCCCATATGCCTACTCCTCCATGGCTACCCAAAATGGTCCATAAACAAAACCAAAGAAGGTCGTATAACCATCCTTCCACGGCAAAAGACAGAGCATCAACAGACCCAACGACTCGAATTTTAAGATGGAAATTAAAACCAAGTGAAGACGTAGACAAAACGCAGCTAAAGCACGACTACTACCCCTTTTAATTCATCCTAACCATACTCAGAAAGGGTCATGTTCATCATTATCACGGTTCTAAAACCCAAACCCATTAACCCCGTTTCAGTCCGACTTCAAGACGGGATTTAAAGCAAGGATGAGATGGAAATCAACATATGAGTGCGAAAAACACAAAGAAACAACTTTTACCAAACCAGAGCATATAAAACGACATAGGAGACGGAGTTTTGACATTTTGTCGAGTAACCTATCACCGTTACCTTAGCTCTCGAATTCTCGAGTGAAAACGTCCAAGGCACGAGCTTTACTTCAGTCTTTAACTAGAAAGGAGGAAAAACGAGTAACATAGGTCACAAAATCGATTTTGTAATAAGATGCCCATTTCGAAAATTTAACAAAATCAAAGCTTTCTTACCTTAAAAGAATGAGGACGGAAAGAGGTAGCTAATGGTATAAAAATAGTGAAGTTTGGTTGAGAAATAAGGGAGGAAATTGGGTATGAAGGAGACGGAATGGATGTGTTGTTGTAGCTGTTGCTTGTGGCTGTTGTTGTTGTTGTTTCGCAGGGAAAAGAGGAAGAAGGACTGGGGTAGGGACGGGTCATCCATAACCACACAATAATATGGTAATAACAATAGTATTTATAATATATATATATATATATATATATATATATATATATATATAATAGTAGATATTAATAATAATAATATTAATATATATAAATATGTATATAAAAAGGTAGAGTGTAAAATGTTAGGTGGGTTTGATGTGTTGTCAATATAGGATAGGTCGAGAAACGTTAGACTCCCAAGTGGAAATGTGACGGTCTATAGCTATACGGAATTTAAGACAGAGATTATTATTATTACCGTCACTATTATTATTCGACCAAAAATACGTATATATATATATATATATATATATATATATATATTATATATATTATTATATATTATTATATAAATCATGCCTTAAAGATATAATTTAATCGTACGTATTTTTATATAAACGAGCTTTTATATAATACGTTTATAAAAATCGTGTTTGACATGAAATTAATTAAATTGAATAATTCAAAATTATAAAATAAAGTAACCCAACGGTTAATAAATTTTAAATGTTGGAATGCAAAATTCGCGGGTGTTACAATCACCCCATCTTTTAAAAAGTTTCGTCCTCGAAACTTGAAGGTAGAAAAGAAAGGTTGTAAAATAAAACCGAAATTTTAAAGTCGGTAACCAAAACATTAAAAGGTTACTTATCGTAAGAATTAAAATTCTTTCAAAAGTTTCAAATAAAAATTTTCCGACAGAACCAAGTCGAAAGGCAAATTATTTGTAAAAATCCAAACCAAAACGCTTTCAAAAACATTAACGGAGAGTTTTCAAAAGTATAGGTCTCATTCATGGAACGAAATTGCTCTTGTCGTGCACACAAGAACGCTAACCTTCCAAGTCAAAGATAAATTTAAAACAAAGTCTTCGCCGACAAGCGTAGAACAAGTGATTAAACGTCTCTAATAACGAATTCTAACATCCGATCAGCGTTAAAATCAAAAGAGAAAGATAATTCACTCAAATTTTCTTTTGCAAAAGCCAAAAATGGAGGTAAAGATTTCACCTTTAAGCTAAAAAGGGGATCAAATTCCTGAAAATATAACATTGTACTTTGACAAAGAGATCATAAATAGATCAAAGTTAACAGAAATTGGATAAAATTTAAAGAAATCCCGGGTTTAGCAATTAAAATCATGATAAATAAGTTTGTATTCAACGAACAAATAGGGAATTAAATCAAATTTTCACTTTCAAATTTCTAAAATAGGTGACGTTTTGTAAAGTAACATAAACTTTCAACAACGAATCAAAACTGGTTACTTGGAAGTTTAGAAGTTGTACAAAAAGGAAGGTAACTTAGATAGCATAAATACAAGGTACGTTAAGAGAGTTCAAACTTAACTAACCAAAGGAGTTATGATGAATTCCATAGGGTAAGAATTAAAGTAAAATCTAAAAAGACGTCAAAGGTAGAGTTTTATAGGTTACCAACATCAAACTTAATGAGGAGTATGATGAAGCAAGGGAAAGAGAGGTATGAACGGTAACGCTTATGGTCAAAGAAGAAATGGAATTAGACTAGAAGGAAATGCCAGGTACTCATATCTCAACAACAACATCATCCAGAACTGTTCCGAAATCTTCCTAACAACAAAACTTATAACCAAAACACTCCTAAGGACTTCCTCGAATTACTTATGTTACTTCATCTTAAGTTATTCCTTGAAACAAGGTACTCCACTAACAGTGTGATTTGATTACTCCGAATCCTCAAACATCCACAAACAACTTCCACAAGATCAAGGTCAAAACTTCCAACAAGGCTATACTCGTATCCAACTAGTGTCAACCATGGGTTTCTCAAAAATGGTAAAATCTCCAATCAAAGATCCGAATATTAAGCTCTAAATTCCCAGAAAGGGTTTCTCAAATATTCCACAAGGTTCTTCTATAAGGAAAGGTAGCAACATGTCAACCCAAAGTCTGAAAAATCAATGGGTCTCGAGTCTTTCTATCCTTTTACTTATTAAGGATTCCCAAAAGCGGAACTACACTCAACTACAACATCATCCCATCATCTCAAGTACTCAATGCAACTTCAAGGTCCATAAAACTATAGGGTTAACAAATTCATCTCAATACTAAGTCTCTCTCAACTAAAGAACTCTCAAGAGCCAACTAATACCAAATCATCCCACCAATCCATTATAGTCATTTACATCCCAAAATGTATTCTTTCAAATATGACATCCTAGAACTTTACTTACCATCGAGTTCTCAAGAAACAAGGTCTTGGTTGTAACAACGCTTTACCACCTCAAAGTTCCTAAAACCATAAATTTAAACTATGTTCTTAAACTTAACAATTGGTGTCAACCATACCATACCTCATGTAGTAATCAAGATCACTCACTTAAACCAACTAATCATCCCACAATTAATATTTCTGATATGGTAACATATACATTATCAAACTCTCAAGTCCAAAGTTATTATGGAAGCCAATCAAAAACTCAACTTACTTAGTCAATCCTACATCCTCAAATTCACCATTCAATATCATCCACCTTAGGTCAAGTACTAAGCACTAGTATCCCGAGCATAAACAACAAAGCCAGGATCTATAACCTGAGTAACCAATGCAACTCACACTTGACACACAAAATCCACCAATCAAATATACTCACTCTATCAAGGATCTAGGTATAAGAACCATCAAGTATGTCTCATCACACTACCTAAGTCTTTCCAACATCAATCCTCTCAAAATTAGGTTTAAGGGTCAAACACAACAATCTCCTCAAAAGTCAAAATTTCCAACCAAGGTCAACATTCCTCAAAATAAAGAGTACCATCAAAAGGCGTTAACGGAGGATAAGCAAGTAACAAAGGACAAGTTAGGAGTCTAAGAGTAACTTTCAAATTAAAACAGAAGAGAGTTTAGAAGGAGGATAAGCACCAAGAGATAAAGAATAAGGCAACATACACAAGAGTGAGAAACATCTTCGAGGAAGTATAAGCATTTTCAAAGTTGAACAAATCTTCAATTTCCGGCAATAGGCACCAAATCTTGATCTTCACGTTGGTAGGTTTACGGATATTGATCCAAGGACACAATAATTATTAAATGACAATCAACAAATATGTTGGAACCTAACAAAGAGCAAACACACTACAGACTACCACCTTAGGTCCTTAAGTCTACCCATATCTCATTCATTATTCAAGGTCAAGTTCAAATTAAATTTGGGGTACACGTGTGTGCGTCGGGAGCGCCATATGCTCTGATACCATCTATGACACCCCGCGATAACGCGGAAAATATAACTAATAAATTTAAGCGGAAATTTGTGATATTTTAAAAACTTTTTGTTATTAGTTAAATATTAATACGCGGGTGCCAAAATGAAATGAACGAAATACAATAACAGACAAACTTAGGTTATTACAACCCAAGTTTAGAAGGCGGGAAAAAGATATCCCACGAATAAACATATAAACGGTTTCTAAACTAGAAACTAAGGTCCAAGGGTTTAGTTCTCGCTAGCCCACACGTCTTCCCCACGTAAGCATCTTCACAACCTGTCATTCATGTAAACATGAACGCCACAGTCAGTGGGGAGTAACATAAGGTTCTCCCAACCACAATATGTCGAAACGAACATAACAAAGAAACATAAAAAACAATCATATTAGATAAGACATGAGTGAATCGAATCATAACTAAACATGGGATTATACGTGTTTAAACCAACAAGAGTAAAAGAAAAGATGGAATATACAAGTAAAGCATAAGCAACAATAAATAAATGGAAAAGAAGGACAAGGAAACCGACACGGCCACTTAGCCACGAGCACGTATTTCAAGGAGATATGACCAAAGTAACCATCCAAATAATGCAAGACATTTACTACTCTTAGACTCCAGCTAAAGCTACTGCTCCATGTTTCCCCGGGTAGGACTACGATAATGATACGGTCCTAGTCTAAATCTGCAGATTCTCGGGTGTACATCCCGATTTGACGTGCGCCAGCACAGTACGCACCCAAGACTCGACTACTAAGTAGACCGAGTATCCAAATCGCCAGAACGGCATGAAAGTGGCGGAAAGACTAAGATAAGACTCACTTGCCAGAACAGCACAAGTGGCCAAAAGCCGTACTTGCCAGAACAGCACAAGTAGGTCAAACCCGTGCTTGCCAGAACAGCACAAGTAGGTCAAACCCGTGCTTGCCAGAACAGCACAAGCAGGGCATAAAGTATGTCAAGCACATACGATGGTAATATGGCATTTCTACAAGAATATGACTCTTACAAGTAATTATTTATAATAACCTTTTCATGCACATGTGACGGGATTATTAATGTCACATTCATACTTATGGATTGCATCTCACCATGAGTACGGATGGGAACATCAATCCTGACGATCATATCGCAACTAGAGGGCTTATAGCTCACCCATATCATCCGATATGACCAAGGCTCTCACAACCGAACAATACCAGACATTATTAAGAACACGACTCACCACAAGTAACCATTTATAAATAAATATTGCATAGATGTATTATAGTGAATCCAACCAAATAAGACATGACATGTCCAATACATAGAACATATGAGACCAAACAAATAAACCGTGTGAAGCCCAACAAAAGTGACATAACAAGCCCAAACCAATGAATATGTTAAGCCCGACATAAGAAGCATGTGAAAACCAAATAGTCCAACACAACAAGTCCAACAAAAGAATCAAGGTGAGCCCAACAAACAAAACCAAATGAGCCCAATTAAATAAATATATAAAAGAAAGGTAGTTAATGAATTACGTTATATAAAATACGAGACGGATATTTAATCATATTTTAAATAAACCAAACTAGCGCCAAACCAATTTATAAACATGACTAACCCAAATTACCAAATATAGCTAGCCCTTTTACTAAAATTAATTGAGCCCAACAAACTAAATATGTGAAAGCACGATATTAACGAATTATCGTTACATAAAATACGAGACGGAGGTTTAAACGATTCATACATACTAAATTTGGCACCGAGAGCACCCATAATATGAGTGTGACCCAAACTACAAGTCAAGCCCAATAATTAGAATATAATGAGCCCAACTTTTAATGTCAAATAAACCAAATTGGAATAATATGTAAACGAAATATTAACGAGTTGCGTTATATAAATATGAGACGGAAATTAAATGATTTCAAATAAACCAAAGTTGTGCCAAGGACACGATAACCCCGACTCAAAGGGAGCCCTCGTTAAACTTGTCTTTGCCTTAACCAAAGTTGTGCCAATGAGTAATTTGGACAGCCTCCTATTCGGCCTCACAATCCACCATCAACCGCCCATATGCCTACTCCTCCATGGCTACCCAAAATGGTCCATAAACAAAAACAAAGAAGGTCGCATAACCCGTGTTGTACAGTCATCGAAACAGCCTATGACAGGGTTCTAAAACGGGTCCACCCCGACCATGGCAGGCAACCAAATGCGTCGTACAGCAGGCCCTGAGCAGGTCATAACAGGTCACGGGAACCTACGGCAACCACCCTTCCACGGCAAAAGACAAAGCATCAACAGACCCAACGACTCGAATTTTAAGATGAAAATGAAAACCAAGTGAAGACGTAGACAAAAGGCGGCTAAAGCACGACTACTACCCCTTTTAATTCATCCTAACCATACTCAGAAAGGGTCATGTTCATCATTATCACGGTTCTAAAACCCAAACCCAGTAACCCCGTTTCAGTCTGGCGTCAAGACGGGATTTAAAGCAAGGATGAGATGGAAATTAACATATGAGTGCTAAAAACACAAAGAAACAACTTTTACCAAACTAGAGCATATAAAACGACATAGTAGACGGAGTTTTGACATTTTGCCGAGTAACCTGCCACTGTTGCCTTAGC
The DNA here is from genome assembly GCF_048544455.1 of Silene latifolia. Classification (NCBI taxonomy): domain Eukaryota; kingdom Viridiplantae; phylum Streptophyta; class Magnoliopsida; order Caryophyllales; family Caryophyllaceae; genus Silene; species Silene latifolia. The sequence goes on along the minus strand of NC_133538.1, from coordinate 91,940,126 downwards.
TCTCGAATTCTCGGGTGAAAACGTCCAAGGCACGAGCTTTACTTCGCCTTCAACTAGAAAGGATGAAAAACGAGTAACATGGGTCACAAAACCGAGTTTGTAATAAGATTCCCATTTCAAAAATTTAACAAAATCAAAGCTTTCTTACCTTAAAAGAATGAGGAAGGAAAGAGGAAGCTAATGGTATAAAAATGGTGAAGTTTGGTTGAGAAATAAGGGAGGAAATGGGGTATGAAGAAGACGGAATGGGTGTGTTGTTGTAGCTGTTGCTTGTGGCTGCTGTTGTTCTTGTTTCGCAGGGAAAAGAGGAAGAAGGAATGGGGTACGGATGGGTCATCCATAATCACACAATAATATGGTAATAACAATAGTATTTATAATATATATATATATATATATATATATATATATATATATATATATATATATATAAAATAAGAGTACATACTAATAATAATAATAATAATAATAATAATAATATATATAAATATAAATATGTATATAAAGAGGTAGAGTGTAAAATGTTAGGTGGGTGTGTTGTCAATATATGATAGGTCGAGAAAGGTTAGACTCACAAGTGGAAATGTGACGGTCTATAGCTAGACGGAATTTAAGACATAGATTATTATTATTACCGTCACTATTATTATTCTACCAAAAATACGTATATATATATATATATATATATATATATTATTATTATATAAATCATGCCTTAAAGATATAATTTAATCGTACGTATTTTTATATAAACGAGCTTTTATATAATACGTTTATAAAAATCGTGTCTGCCATGAAATTAATTAAATTGAATAATTCAAAATTATAAAATAAAGTAACCCAACGGTTAATAAATTTTAAATGTTGGAATGGGAAATTCGCGGGTGTTATAGTTGTTATTTAATGTTGTTAGTTTATTTCTACTCAACCTCGTGGTTGACAGTGTATTCGTGAACACCTGTGATGAACTATAATGAGGAGTATATTTGACAAGTACTAAAGATTAGTTGACTTGGTAGCATTTGGGACGTGAGCTTGACTTGGACCATAGTTGCTGTCTAGATCACTTAGATTAATTTAATCACTTATTTATTCCGCTGCGAGTTGTATCAAGTTTTATATTAAGTTTTAGTTGATTAAATTGTAATACATATGTAATCATTAAAGTTTTAATCGTAAAGTTCTTTGGTGAGTTGGACTTTGTTATTTACTACCTCGGGAAACCGAGCTGGTAACAGTCCTATTTAGTTGGGAATGTCTAGCTAAAGGCTCCTTATTAAATGGGGGTATTACATCTCCAATAATTCCCCTCCGCTCTTATTAATGTTTTGCTTGATTGATCTTTAGTTTTGCGGTATGACTACAACTGATAATGGTGTTATGACGACTGATCGGCCAAAGCCACATATGCTCGCTCCTTAAGCTTTTATTTTCTCCGCACATCCATATCGTTTTATGATTCTTATCATATAGCTGATGTTGGAAATAGGGGCTTATTTAGCCAAAGTTGAGTTTTTCCAATTCTCCCACATTTGTGAGGAAGTGTGAGTTTTATTGGTTCATATAACCCCTCACACATTACACTATCACTAGTGGGTCAAGGGAGCCTTTTGTGGAGGGCTTGCGAGGTGCTTAATTCACCTCGCACACGCGCGCACCGTGCCCATGCCCGGCCCGGCCCGGATCCGGATTCGGGATTTGGCAATCGCCCGCGGCTGGCTGTGCCTATCTTTTTGGACCAGAGTCGTGTGTTTTGTTATGGACTGAAGTGTCCAAGTGCCTACTCAAATGTGGCTGTTAGTGGGTGAGAGTTTCTCTTCCCATTTCCAGCCTTGACTGCCTAGTTTTAGGAAACGGTTTTGGCTCCTAAACTAATCCCGTTTTTCCTATATAAGCAGCACTCCTTTACACTAACAATTCACTCAACTCTCTCGTCTTCCTCCTTTCTCTCTCCCTCTCTATAATAATTTCTGGGTAAAGACAGTTCAATCGTTCCAATGCTCAGTCTCGAGTGGGCGTGTCTGAGTGCAGTAGTGTAAATCCTTGAGGAACTACCGGTCAATTGTTGATCGCCACCACGGTCGTACCGGAATATAGTTTCCAAGGCAGTGGATCTCTTACCACGGCACTACGAATGGGGTTATATTTCTTCTGATCTCTTTAGCTTTACATTGTTATTGCTTAGTTTGCACCAACAATTTGAAAACTATATATTTGTTGTTGTTTATTGTTGTAACAATGTCGTCTGTGCTGTCCAAAAATCTTCCTGATTTGCCTAAACTTGAGCATCTAGGTGGTAACAACTACAAACGTTGGTCACAAAAATTGCTGATGTTCTTTGAACAACTCAAAATTGATTATGTGCTGTTTAGTGACCCTCCTCCTCCTCATTTATCAAATCGCTACTATCGTAGAAGAAACCCCTCCGATTATTTCTCGCAAAGAAAGTCAAATGAAGAGGCTATTAATAAATTTGATAAGGACAATAAAACTGCTAAATACCATCTAATGAACAACATGACTGATATCTTGTTTTATTTATTTATGATTCATAAGTCTGCCCGTACCATTTGGGAATCGTTGGAAACGAAATATGGGGCTGATGACGCAGGGAAAAAGAAATATGTTGTGGGTAAATGGTTGGGATTTCAGATGGTCGATGGGAAACCTATCATGGAACAAGTACATGTCTATGAAAATTTATGTGCTAATGTTGTTAATGAGGGGATGAAGTTAGATGAAATTTTCCTGGCCAATGTTCTCATAGAACGTTTTCCCCCTTCCTAGTCTGAAAACCGAAACCACCTAAAGCATATGAAAAAAGACCTTTCACTCCAAGAACTAGTGAGTCACATGAGGACCGAAGAGGCAAACCGTCTTAAAGATAAGCCTGTTAGTCAAACTGCGAATGCTACTGTTGCTGCTAATTTGGTTGAGTCTGGTGGTCCGTCCAAATTTGAGAAGTTCAAGGGTAAGGGTAAGGCCAAGGTTGCTCATGGTAAGATCAGGGTTCCGGCTAAGAAGAATGGTCCAGGGAAGCATACAAAATCAGTTGCCAAGATTCAGAAACCTAAGGGTCCTATTCTCTACTATGTGTGCAGAAAAACGGGTCACAAAGCTTACCAATGCACCGAGAAGAAAACCGCTGAAGCCAATGTTGCTGTGACTGATGATATCATTGCTGTTGTGGTTGTGGAAGCAAATATGGTGGGTAATGTTGCTGAATGGGTCTTGAATACTAGTGCTTCTAGACACGTCTGTGCTGATAAGGGGTTATTTGCCGAGTTCGAGGAAGTAGCTGACGGGGAATGTGTCTACATTGGTAATTCTTCCATCTGCATTGATCACAGGAAAAGGCAAGATCTTTCTCAAACTCACCTCGGGGAAACCACTTGCTCTGACTAATATTTTATTTGTACCCTCATTGCGTCGAAACCTCGTGTCTGGTGCCTTATTGAACAAAGCTGGCTTGAAACTTATTTTTGAGGCTGACAAGGTTGTAATGTCGCGTAATGGGGAATTTGTGGGCAAGGGTTATCTGTCTGAGGGTGTTTTTGTATTGAACACTGATTCAGTTTTTAATAATATTGCATCTACTTCTGCTTATATCGTTGAGTCTATTGATGTTTGGCATGGTAGATTAGGTCATGTGAATGTTGACTATATTAAAAAACTTAGATCTATGAGTTTAATTCCAAGTTTATCGAGTCAAGAATTCTCTAAATGTGCTAGCTGTATTTAGGCTAAATTCACAAAGAAACCTAGTAAACCTGTTACAACTAGGAATACGAGTCTTCTTGAGTTAATTCACACCGACCTAGCTGACTTCAAAAATGTTGCAAGTAGAGGTGGAAAGAATTATTATGTCACCTTTATAGACGACTATTCAAGGTACACCCGAGTATATTTGCTTAAGACTAAAGATGAAGCAGAACAATCGTTTATAAACTTTAAAAATGAAGTCGAAAATCAACTCGACAGAAAAATCAAAAGGGTAAGGTCTGATAAAGGTGGTGAGTATAAGTCTAGTTATCTTGCCGACTTTTATGCTACTAACGGTTTAACACATGAGACTAGTCCACCTTACTTACCTCAGTCTAACGGTGTAGCTGAACGTAAAAATTGAACCTTAAAAGAGATGACGAATGTTATACTTTTAAGTTATGGCCTGTCTGACGATATATAGGGGGAAGCAATTCTTTCTGCTTGTCACATTCTTAATCATGTACTTCATAAGAAAATTGACAAGACACCCTACGAGATTTGGAAGGGCTATCCTCCTAACCTGAGTTACCTTAGGGTATGTGGGTGTTTGGCTAAAGTGGGTTTACCTGACTTTAGGAGACCTACCGTTGGACCAAAGACCTATTATTGTGTTTTTATAGGTTATGCTCAAAATAGTTCTGCTTATAGATTCATGTCTTTAAGTGATCGTTCTATATCTGAGGCTAGAGATGTTGTGCTTTTTGAGCATGTTTTTCCTTTACAGAAGAATGTTGATTCACCTCCTAGTTTACCTGTTACATCTAATGATATCTCTTCACATGCTAGTAGTAGCACTTCTATTGATCACATTGCTGAACCTAGAAGGACTAAGAGACCTAGATGTCCAAAGAACTTTGGAGCTGATTTTGTTTCAACTTTGTTGTCTGAACATGGATACACTGTTTGTGCTAGTGATGAATTTGTTTCAGCTTTTTTAATAGAAGATGACCCAAAAACGTATAGTGAGGCAATGAAATCCATTGATGCTAACTTTTGGAAATATGCTATTAGAAGTGAACTTGATTCTATTGTGTCTAATCAGACTTGTGAGTTGACTGATTTACCTAAGGTAGTAAACCCATTACGAGTAAATGGATCTTTAAAAAGTAAATGAGACCTGACGGTACAATAGAAAGGTTCAAAGCTAGACTTGTGGTTAGAAGTTTTACACAAAAGATAGATATTGCTTATTTTGATACTTATTCACCTGTGACCAAAATTTTGACTATTAGAACTCTTGTCACCTTAGCTGTTATTCATAACCTTTTTGTACATCAGATGGATGTCAAAACTGCCTTTTTGAATGGTGAGCTAAGGGAAGAGATTTATATGTTGCAACCTGAAGGGTTTCTGGTAAAGGGTCAAGAGAATAAGGTGTGTAAACTGAATAAATCACTATATGGTCTAAAACAAGCACCTAAACAGTGGTATGAGAAATTTAACAACACTTTGGTAAGTAATGGCTATATGGTAAAAAATTCCGATTCATGTGTTTATTCAAAAGTAATAGAATCTGATTGTGTGCTTATATGCCTTTATGTGAAGACATGATAATACTTGGTAATAATTTGGAGGTAATAATTAAAACCAAAGAATTTTTGTCATCACAATTTGAGATGAAGGACTTAGGCGAAGCTGATGTAACCCTAGGAGTTAAGGTTATTCGAAACTCTAAAGGAATTTCTTTAAGTCAATCTCATTATATGGAAAAAGTGTTGAAAAAATTTAACTGCTTTGATGATGTGCCTGCTAGGACACCCTACGATGCTAGTATACATTTATGTAAAAACTTGGGTAAGAGTGTTTCCCAAGAAAAGTATGCTAAAATCCTAGGTAGTGTGATGTTTCTTATGAACTGTACTCGGCCTGATATTGCATATGCAGTTAGTAGACTGAGTCGTTATACACATAACCCTAGTAGTGAACACTGGAACGCTCTTCGTCGTTTACTAAACTACTTAAAAGGAACAGTTGACCTTTGTGTGCATTATAGTAGATTTCCTGCTGTGTTAGAAGGATATTGTGATGCAAATTCAGTTATAAGTAACGATGAGATCTGTTCTACTAGTGGTTATGTCTTCACCATGGGTGGAGGTGCTATGTCGTGGAAGTCTACTAAACAGACTTGTATTGCACGGTCTACCATGGAGTCGGAGTTCATAGCTCTTGAGTTGGCAGAACAAGAGGCTGATTGGTTGAAAAACCTATTGGCAGATGTACCAGGGTGGGGCGGTCGGTAAACACCGGTCTCCTTACATTATGACTCACAAGCAGCTATTGGTACTGCTAAGAATAGTGTCTACAATGCGAAGAAACGACACATTCGAATCAGGCACGCTGCAGTTAGATAACTCCTTGACAATGGAGTTATTGCTTTGGACTATGTGAAGTCCGAAAGCAATCTGGCTGATTCCTTTACTAAGGGATTGACTAGGAGACTAGTCGTTGAAACGTCGAGGGGAATGGGGCTTAACTCCTTATGTAATATACGGTTTTATGAGCCTCTGGGTACTCTATCGAGTGAGCCTTACTCTGTCGAGTAAGGGTGTTTTGAATTTTAAAACAGTGTTCTGCCTGTAGGGTACTAGATCGAGTACGTTAGTTGCTCGATCGAGTACGTTAGTTGCTCGATCGAGTATCTCGGTTTACGGGTAATGTTTTGTCGGGTTTTGTTAATAATGCGAAAAGGTATATAAAGCTTTTTGTCATCAACACTAAACACTTTTATCAAACCTAATTACTTCAAAAGTGATTTAAACCTACGTACTTCGCGTCTTTCGCATTATTGACAAGTCCCAGAGCTTGAGATGTCGGAATTCATCATCCTCTACATTATTGTGATCCTTGCGTCGAGGGTAAGTTCTACGTACCGATTTTATATTATTTTATTAAGTTTGTTTAAACCTTAATTTGGGGGTTTGGGGGTTTTTTTATCTTTTATTATTATTAGTAATTGTATGATCATATGTTAGGAGGAGGATTCGTAGAAGAGGAGTTTTGATAACAGCTGTTGAGACCGTCTGATTGTATTGCATTCCAGTTAGGGTTTTCCTTACTCAGTCTTAGTCACATGATGTGTTGGTTGCGATTTGTGATTGTTGAATATTATCGTACGAGTATTGTGACGGTTGTCGGATTTGCTTACTGATTAGTACTTGTGATTGATTGTATCTGTCTGTGTTCTTTGGGGTGCGTCCCTGGCTGAGTGGAGTCAGTTGCTGGAGTGGCTTCACGCCCATTATTTGCCTTATGTGGAACACGCCACAGAAGGGATGTGCACATTAATTGAATTGGGATTATCGCTCGATGGAGATGAGTGGGGCTTAGGTGGGAACGGCTGCGGTCCCCCACTGGCGGCGAGGAGTAACATGTTGCGATGGGTACTCTGGCAGGGCTACACACTTTAGTGTGTAGTAAGTATTGTGGAGTTGGTAATGGAGTTCGGAGTATATCTGTGACGACTGAGCTGTGTTGTGTGTTGTTTTGTTGAGTTATGTAAATTGTGTGATTAGTACTGACCCCGCTTAATTGTTTTAAAAACTGTGGTGATCCATTCGGGGATGGTGAGCAGTTGTTGAGCAGGTATGAGTCGCGATACAAGGGATGTTGGGGTTTGTGTCCTTAACAGTAAGTGCAAGGACTTATAAACCTCTAAAAGGATCATAGGGCATACTTTTGGTATTATTATCAGTTGATCCACGTTTATCAATAACGGTTGGCTTGCTAGATAAGTTTGACGTTATTGTCATACAGATGGCGGTGATCAACTGGTCCCTAAAAGTCACACCTATAGGATACGTTCGAGAGATGTGACGGTATGAAAATACTGTCATGTAGATGCCAAAATTGACTAACCAGTTAGTCGAGTTATTTGACTAGTAATTAGTCAAATATGTGATGTTGAGATATTATATTTAATACGGATTAAATATCATGAGCTAAGGCGAATTAACCAGTTAATTCGTAAAATTAAATATAAGCGTTTTATATTTAATTAATGTATATTGAATAAATTATACAATACTGTTTTTGTCGGACACGTATTAATAATTCAGCTAACCCGTATTATTAGCTGATGCCTAAATTTCCGATAACCGATAACAGTTTATAATCAGACCGCGTCATATACATTTAGCGAGATGAATCGGACCACGAGTTTAATAAGGAGGAAGTGGAAAGCCCACTCCCCCCTCTAGTGACCCGCGGACCGAGGTCATCAAAAGGAGAGGTTTCTTCTCCTTTTGAAACCTAATTCATTTGGAAAAATAAACTAGGGTTTTGAAGAGCATTCTCCTCTGAAAAACCGAGATCTCTCATCTCGAAAAAACTCACAGCAGTTCTCCCAATATTGCAAGGCAATCGGAGAACACCATCTAGCACGAGGGCATATCTCGGACAAGTCTTGGGTGCAACAATTAGGAGGGAATCTCGTTTGATTTCTGTTCTTTACGCCGTGCATCAAAGGACCCGAGGTTATTTCTTGTTCCTTATCGTTTCTACTGTATTTATGTTTTTATGACAATAATCACATGTTTAAATTTACGTTATAGTCCTAAATTTAAAGGGTATTATACGGATGTATACCGACAAGTGGTATCAGAGCGAGGCCACGTAAATTTTCTATGTGTTTTTCATAAAACGATTTTGAAACGATTGTTTTTGTCTTAAAAACCGTGCGGCATCAGCCAATTTTTCTCACGGCAGAAATTTTTTTGATTTGGCTGTTGCGTTTTTATGAAACCGTGACATGTTTTACACGGTTATTTCATGTTGTTTTCGTTGATTTTTGCATATTGTTGTTTTATACGGAGATTATAACAATATGTCATGTTTTTGTCAATTGTTAAAATTGAGTTTATGCGTTTTTGATCAAAATTGTTGTGGTTTTATATCATAAAACTTGTTTCACGAGGGTTTGGAGTTTTTCAGAAAGTTTTGTACTCGATCGAACAAGTTTTTAATCGATCGAGTGTTTTTTCTGTCTTGTTTTTGCTCGATCGAGTCCCTGTTGTATTCGATCGACCCCTTTCTAAACCCTACTGCTCGATCGAGTTGTCCTCGTACTCGATCGAGTAGATTTGCTGATATAGGTACTCGATCGACCACCAGTTTAGTCGATCGAGCACTTCCTGTTTGGCAACCCTCTCGATCGACTTGCAGTTCAGTCGATCGAGCCCTTTTGTCCCTCGATCGAGCACTTATGTCCCTGGATCGAAGGATTTCCGTTTTAACAGCTTTGAAAATTTGTTTCTTTTGATTTAAATTTTCTTTTGGCTCCAATATGTACTTTATACGGATATTGTACACTCGCTATGATTGTGACACGGTTCACACACGTACCATTAAGTTATTTTAAAGCGTATTTAAAGTAACGGACTGTATTAGATTAAAATTAAATTGATAGAAGCAGTTTTATCACATGAATTTTAATCATTAAAAGGTGGTTTGGATAAATTTAACATAATTACGGAATTATGTCACGAATGAATTTGTTTTTAGTTGATGCATTTTTATTTATCGTTAATTTTGAATGTTTGTGAATGCCTTTTATTACGTATTTATTTATTTATTTTGCAATCAGTTGTAACTTAGTGTGGCCTTAGTAGAACGTGTTACCGTAATGATGGAACACGGTCTTGGTTGTATTTTGAGATCTTGTATCTCCGTTTTGGATTTTTCACTTGTAATTACAGTTTTTAATTAGAATGTAAATAGGTTTATATTTGTAATTTTAAATTGTAATTTTTGAGAAGACCAAAGATGGAGACCGGATGCTCACTCCCGCTACTTGGATCAAGATGGAACATCAAGACAAGCTTTTCGGGTCCAACGGTGGATTCCAAAGTTGTTTTATATTTTTTTACTAGGATAGGCCACACTAGGAAATTTTATTTACGTATTGCATTCCTTTATTTTTTTTTCGTAACGATAATATGCATCATATTCCGCCTAAAAACCAAACCACCTAATTTATTGCATGAAAACTGACACATATAGAGGTCACGAGTTAGTTTTCATTGACATTCTCATGTCACACGTTTTAAAGCCATCATCCAAATAAATTCATTCACGACAGACGCTAGTTATTCGTTCACTTAAAATGAATTATAATTTTGTTGATGGGATCTTCCTCGTATAAACTAAAATTGAGAACGGTCTTTATAGGTCAAACTCCGATGAGTCCCTTCTTCGTCGGTAGGCATAATATGACCCCTTCTACGTCGGGTAAGTTGGAACCGATTGACCTATTTTATCTCAACACTATGGTCACTCGTACGATCCTGTGACTATGGTGGACTATAGATAGGATTTACGGAAATCTATCGACCAAGAGTTCTTCCGGAAGAATTAGCTAAACAGTTGGCTTATCAATTTACAGAAATTGAGTCTTGGGATCACTTGTATCATTCTTGAGGGAGATCAATTATGCAAGTGCGAGAGTCTACATGTTTAAAATGAATTTTAAAATAGACTTAAATCACCTCGATGAGTTGCTTATTTCGTTTTGTTTTTCTTTCTTTTTCGGTGTAGATCACGTTTTTAAAGCGCTAAACAACAAATGGCTGGTTCTACCGATAACCCAATGCCAAGTGCCACATTGGACCGTGAGTCCTGGCTTCGGATCTTCATGAATCGATGAATCGAGTCTACTCGATCAAGAATGATGGATCCAACTTCGCGGACCGGGAGGCGGCATTACGGAATGCTGCTGCTGGCGACGGAAGCTCAAATATCTATTAGAGCCCATCCCGGCAAACCCAGGTCCCACGGCTAGAGAGCCTTTGAAATCACCAAGTTTAATGATTTACGTATGGAAGCGGGTGCGATTAAAAACGTACTCATTTTTGCAATGGAACCCAATTTGCGGAAACGCTTCATAGCCCATGGTGCAAACAAGATTTTCACCACGCTCACCAAGGAATTCTCGAAAGCACCGAGAATCGTGACTTATGAGCATACCACTCGCTTCTTTGATGCGAGACTCCAGAAGGGCCAACCGGTTAGCCCACACATTCTCAGCATGATTGAGAATGTCGAGAAACTGGAGACCTTTAACTGTAACATCAGCGAGAACATTGTTATCGACCGCATACTTCACTCACTCCACGATGGTTATTCGCAATTTAGAGCGAATTACTATATGAATGATTTGAAGAAAACTCCCCATGAACTGCACTCCCTTCTCGTAGGACCGAGAAGGACATGAAGTCCAGTGGGAGCATGAAACAGGATGTTCTCGTTGTGTCAAATAAAGGAAAGGGTAAGGGCAAAGCTCAGGCAAACCTAGCAGTAGGTAAGGCGAAGTTCAAGAAGTCGGGCTCAGGTAAGAGTGGTCCTGGTGAGTCGAGTAACTCATCAGGCGCGACAAAGAGCAAGAAAGATAACATGGAATGCCATCACCGCCACATGTTGGGCATTGGAGACGCACATGTCCTGTTTATCATGAGGACTTAAAAGCAGGTCGTGTTAAACCTGTTGGTATGTCTTCTTCTTTTACTTTTATTCATATGATTGAGATTAACCACGCAAGTTACGGAACTTGGGTACTTGATACTGGTTGTGGTTCTCATCTGTGTAATCATGTGCAGGGGCTCCGAAACATCGAACCCCTCGTAAAGGGTGAGGTGGACCTGCGTGTTGGGAATGGAGCAAGAGTAGCTGCCATCTCAAAGGGGACATATGTGATCCAGCTTCCTAGCGGATTTGAGTTGTCATTATATGACTGCTATTATGTACCTAGTCTTTCTAAAAACATTATTTCGGTTTCGCACTTGATAAACTTGGTTTTTCATTTGTAATAGAAAATAATGCTTGCATTTTCTCATTACACGATATGATTTACGGCAAGGCAGTCTCCATGAATGGAATTTATGTTTTAGATCAGACCACGGAAATATTACACGTAATGAATAAAAAGTTAAAGGTCGGTGACAAAGATCAAACGTATCTATGGCACTGCCGTATGGGACACATTAATGAGAAACGCGTAAAACAGCTCATCAAACATGGAGCTATCTCGGCCTTTGATTTTCAATCATTTGGCACGTGTGAATCATGTCTCATCGGTAAGATGACTCGGATTTCCTTCAAAGGTGTTGGAATGCGCGCTGCTGACCTATTAGGACTCATACACACGGATGTATGTGGTCCTATGTCAATCACCGCACGAGAAGGCTATAGGTATTTCATCACTTTCACGGACGATTTAAGTAGATATGGCTATGTCTACTTAATGAAGCACAAAAGTGAATCCTTTGAGAAATTCAAAGAATACCAGAATAGGGTGCAGAACCTATTGGGTAGAAAGATTAAAACACTATGTTCAGATCGTGGTGGCGAGTATCTTTCTCACGAGTTTGATCATCACCTCAAAGACTGTGGGATTGCCCTACAGTTAACTCCACCTGGAACACCTCAGTTGAATGGTGTGTCCGAACGGAGAAATCGAACACTACTTGATATGGTTCGATCCATGATGAGTCACACGGTTTTACCTGATTCATTATGGGGTTATGCTCTTATGTCAGCCGCTCTAATACTTAACCGAAGTCCGTCTAAAGCTGTTGACAAGACTCCATATGAACTATGGAAGGGAACGGTCCCTAACTTATCCTTTATACGGGTTTGGGGCTGCGAGGCTTATGTCAAGTGGAGACACGAGGATAAGCTCGGCCCGCGATCGGTCAAGACATACTTTATAGGTTATCCTAAAGGAACACTTGGTCATTACTTCTATTCGCCAACCGAACAACGCGTTTTTGTTGCGGCTAGTGCGACATTCTTAGAGAAGGAATTTCTCGAGAATGCAAAGAGTGATAGAACCTTCGACCTGTCGGAGATTCCAGAACCAAGTACCGAGCAATTATTGGAGGAACCTATTCCTCCAATCCCGGCTGCGGTTAACATTCCTGAGGAACCTAGGAGGTCGGGAAGAGTCTCTATTCCTCCGGACAGATACATCGGTATGGTCGAGGAACATGACATAGATGACGTTCTACTCTTAACGAGTAGTGAACCCGCAACCTATAAAGGTGCCATGACCAGTTCTGACTCAAAGCTATGGCTTGAGGCCATGCAATCCGAGATGGACTCCATGTATGAGAACAACGTCTGGGATCTTGTTGACTTACCTGCTAAGGTTCGTCCCCTTCAATGCAAATGGCTTTACAAGATAAAGCATTCTGTGGAAGGGCAACAAGATATCTACAAAGCACGACTAGTTGCTAAAGGTTTCACCCAAGTGCCAGGTTTGCACTACGATGAGATTTTTGCACCCGTAGTCATGCTGCGTTCCATTCGGATTATCTTAGCGATTGCCGCTTTTCATGACTATGAAATTTGGCAAATGGACGTGAAAACCGCCTTCTTAAACGGCTTTTTGGAGGAAGAGTTGTACATGGTACAACCCGAAGGTTTCATCGATCCAGTACATCCTAAGAAAGTGTGCAAGCTTAAGCGTTCCATTTATGGACTTAAGCAAGCATCAAGGAGTTGGAATCATCGCTTCGACCAAGTGATTAAAGAAAATGGATTTACTCGATCGGTCGAGGAACCATGTCTATACATCAAGTCGAGTGGGAGCAAGATTGTCTTCCTAATATTGTATGTTGACGACATACTCCTGATTGGGAATGACATACCTCTCTTAACTTCGGTGAAAGTATGGTTGAAAAACCATTTCCAGATGAAAGATCTGGGAGAGGCACAAAGAATTCTAGGCATCCGTATCTATCGAGATAGATCACGACGGATGCTATCTCTCAGTCAGGAGTCTTACATAGACAAAGTCCTAGAGAGATTCAGCTTGACTAACTCCAAGAAGGGGTTCCTTCCTATGGCTCCAGGGGTGCATTTGAGCAAGTCTCAGGCACCAGAGACACCGGAAGAAAAAGAGCGCATGACACGAATTCCTTATGCTTCGGCAATAGGATCAATCATGTATGCCATGATATGCACACGTCCGGACGTGGCATATGCATTGAGTATGACAAGTCGATTCCAACAGCATCCATGTGAATCACATTGGCTGGCTGTCAAGAACATTCTTAAGTACCGACGGAGGACTAAAGATTGGGCATTGACTTATGGAGGCGAACAAAAGCTATGCGCAACCGGTTACGCAGATGCTAGCTTCCAAACGGATCGAGATGACTCGAAATCTCAGTCTGGATTCGTTTTTACTCTTAATGGTGCTGCAGTCAGCTGGAAGAGTTCCAAGCAAACGATTCTGACAGATTCTACGACTGAGTCCGAGTACTATGCCGCGTCTGAAGCTACAAAGGAAGCGATATGGATGCGTCAATTCTTACATGGACTCTCTGTAGTGCCTAGTTCGAATGACCCGATCACCATCTATTGCGACAATAGTGGTGCCATCTTCCAAGCTAAGGAGCCTAAGTCTAGCAACAAGTCTAGACATGTACAACGGAAAGCTCATCTAATCCGGGATTACGTGGAGCAAAAGGAAGTAGTGATAGAAAAGATTGCTACAGATGATAACATAGCAGATCCTCTCACTAAAGCATTACGACAAGATAAGCATGAAGGGCACGTAAATTCCATGGGAATCAAACGTGTTCCTGAGTTGTAGTACTCTTTTATGGATTAGATTCATTCTCCTTTGTACTCTATATGACATCATCGTTTTGATATTTTATACATATATTTTGTTTTCATGTGGAATTGTACGACAATTTTGAACACCACAAAGTGAACTGAACAAACATTATATTTAGTCCTTAATTGCCCATATGAGCTGATAACTCTGGCAATTATTTTGTGACGTTGGTTGATGGTGGGTTCAACGAGCCATAAGTCAACCGGTTGACTAACCAATCACAGAGGCGAGTTATACGGATATCTCGTAGGACACCATTGTGACATCGACGTGGAGTCCTAAATGTTTTATAACATTCGCTGCCCGGTCGTGGATAGGACTTCCATGGTGATCCTAAGAGTCGATTCTTTGACTATCGACTGTCTCTTGAGACTACGGCAGATTTTGGGTGACTTTGGTTTCTTTCTCACGGTCATCCGTAACAGGGGGCCAAGTAGATTTTTTCTGGGTCATTTCATGCTGTGCTTAGATCGGAAGGAGTCGAGTTGAAGGAAATATTCAGCCTTTATCAGGTACTCGATATTTCTCGGGGGCCACTCGAGGAGTCAGAATCGAAATGCATGGCCATGCTCGGATACGGATTCGTTTTATCAGTTAAGTTACTCTCTAGTCGGGGAAACCACTCTAGATACAGATCGATTGTAAAATACGACCTTTGTGGATCCAGATCTGCAAATTGTTTTACATTGAGTGGGAGAAATTTTTAAATGAATATGAGAATCGGTTATCGCACATACACTTGTACGGACAAGTGGGAGTTTGTTGGAGCTTGTGTCCTCCAGTTAGTGCGGATAACGTCATTGCACATGCACTTGTACGGACAAGTGGGAGCTTGTTGGGGTTTGTGTCCTTAACAGTAAGTGCAAGGACTTATAAACCTCTAAAAGGATCAAAGGGCATACTTTTGGTATTATTATCAGTTGATCCACGTTTATCAATAACGGTTGGCTTGCTAGATAAGTTTGACGTTATTGTCATACAGATGGCGGTGATCAACTGGTCCCTAAAAGTCACACCTATAGGATACGTTCGAGAGATGTGACGGTATGAAAATATTGTCATGTAGATGCCAAAATTGACTAACCGGTTAGTCGAGTTATTTGACTAGTAATTAGTCAAATATGTGATGTTGAGATATTATATTTAATACGGATTAAATATCATGAGCTAAGGCGAATTAACGATTAATTCGTAAAATTAAATATAAGCGTTTTATATTTAATTAATGTATATTGAATAAATTATACAATATTGTCTTTGTCGGACATGTATTAATAATTCAGCTAACCCGTATTATTAGGCGATGCCTAAATTTTCGATAACCGATAATAATGATTTATAATCGACCGCGTCATATACATTTAGCGAGATGAATCGGACCACGAGTTTAATAAGGAGGAAGTGGAAAGCCCACTCCCCCCTCTAGTGACCCGCGGACCGAGGTCATCAAAAGGAGAGGTTTCTTCTCCTTTTGAAACCTAATTCATTTGGAAAAATAAACTAGGGTTTTGAAGAGCATTCTCCTCTGAAAAACCGAGATCTCTCATCTCGAAAAAACTCACAGCATTTCTCCCAATATTGCAAGGCAATCGGAGAACACCATCTAGCACGAGGGCATATCTCGGACAAGTCTTGGGTGCAACAATTAGGAGGGAATCTCGTTTGATTTCTGTTCTTTACGCCGTACATCAAAGGACCCGAGGTTATTTCTTGTTCCTTATCGTTTCTACTGTATTTATGTTTTTATGACAATAATCACATGTTTAAATTTACGTTATAGTCCTAAATTTAAAGGGTATTATACGGATGTATACCCACAAGGGATAGCTGGGATGTGTTGCCATCTGATGATAGTGTCTTCCACTGTAGTTTTAATAATTTTTAGACAGTTGTTTTGAGATCATGTAAACCATATTTTGGCAGTTAGTTTTGGATTATATTTACTCATTTAAACATTATGCTATTTAAATGTTGTTTCTTCATTGTCTTTTGATTGTCATTGCCTCGGGAAATCGAGATGATGACATCTTTATACCTGAGTGGTTCTGGTAAGGCACTTGGAGTATGGGGGTGTCACAAAGTGGTATCAGAGAGACGATCCTGAAACCAACAAATAATGAATCTAATGAATCTAATGAACATAGGGAGTCAATTAAAATGAACCCGGGGTAAAGGTTGTAGGAGCTAATGCAAAGGCTTGGGAGACATCCTAAAGTCGCGAACTCGCCCTACAATTTTGAACCGGTCACATGGGGGGTATATGTCAAGGTCGTATGAGGCGTCTGTTAGTTTTTATGTGAACGTAACGATATATGTTGTGAATTGTTGGATGTTGGGGGCGGAGGTTGAAATTGTGATTGAAACATTGGTGGGGTGTGTTTATATTATGAATTAAAGAAAGGGGCATGTTAATTGTTTATAATGTGGCACTTGATAACATGAAGTAGATTATTATGATGATTATATGAGGAATTGTGTAGAATTGCATGCGTAGTTATATTATAATGTTGAGATTATGAAGGTTGCATAGTACATTGGGTTATGTGAGATAACATGCGGGTAGTATGTACGAGTCAGCATGACTCGATCGAGTAGGTGAGGTACTCGATCGAGTGCGTTGGACTCGATCGAGTGGGTATTTGACGTTTTTATGATCAGAACCGTGTTTTTGGGTACTTGATCGAGTACGTGGGGGCACTCGATCGAGTAGGTGTCGCTCGATCGAGTGTCATGTCAGCTCGATCGAGTAGGATAGAGAACAGAAGGTCTGTTTTGGGTCTGGAGTCGGGGTACTCGATCGAGTACGTGGGGCACTCGATCGAGTAGCCTCAGCTCGATCGAGTGGGTTTTGGCACTCGATCGAGTGGGGTCTGTGCAGGCTGTCTTCGTGTTTTGGGCTGTGGTATGTATGTTTATGTCTACCCTTTTCTTTTATAGTGTCAAGATGCCGCCAAATAAATCCGCCTTGTATGTGAGAGCTGAGAACATGACCACAGAGGATATCGCTAAGATGTTGGAGCATCAAGATGCTCTTATCGAGGCCCTAGAGAGAGTGGGGAAAGATAAAAAGGTTGATCACTCAAAGATCATTCTATACATAGCGAGGTTTAATCTGAAAGAGTATAAGGGAACAGGAGAGCCGATGCTTTTAGACAATTGGCACCATGAGATGGGGAACATTGTGGAGTTAGTGCATTGTCTTGATGAGATGAAAGTAGAACAAGCTTGTTCTACTTGAGGGAAGCGGCTGGTGAGTGGTAGGATAAGGTGAAGGTGTGTGCTAGGGAGATGTATGCGAAGTAGGGTCTTCCTGCTATATCTTGGGGAGAGTTCCGGAGGGCTATAAGGAGAGAGTTTGTACCTGAGCATGTGAGGAGTAAGCTGAGGGAGGAGTTTGATGGGTTCAGGATGACATCTAATATGTCGGTAGCTGAGTATTACCGGCAGTTCAATGAGAAGTCTAGGTATGCTGAGGACATGGGTTTGAGTGATGAGAACCTAGCGCTGAGGTTTGAGAAGTGGTTGACTCCCAAGATTATGGAAAAGTTACCCATGGGAATCCTTACTGATGTTAAGGAAGCTTATGAGAGGGCTGGGATAGCTGAGAGGTTGGTGGAGATGGCCCGGGAGAGAGGATGTGAGAAAAGAAAGGCGGAGAGTGAGGGTGGTGGCCAATCTAATTACAAGAAAGGCAACCACAATCAGACTAGAGCGTTTTCTTCTGGCTCGGGGTTAAGTGATAGGGCTCCCTTTGGGCGTGGCCGTGGGAGCGGTAGTGGTAGTTGGGGGATGACCTACTTTGGCTGTGGCGTCGTAGGCCACAAGAGACATGAGTGCACGAGTGTACCGGGAGCTTTTCAGAGATCGGCTTAGGGGAGCTATTCTCATGGTCCGGCACAGAGTTATGCGAGCAACAGACCAGCTGGGTCATGGAACAACTGGGGAGGTCTAAGCAACCAGGGTGGAGTTAACCGTAATGGCGGTAATTCTTATCAGAAACCAGCTACGAACAACAACAATCAGGGGTCGGGTGCTAAGCCGGCTACTTCAGCCAGTACTGTCGAGGGAGGTGGACAGAAGACCAGTGGAAAGCTGTATATGATGGAAAAGAATGCAGCTAAGGACGACGCACATGTTATCACTGGTACCTTTCTTGTTAACGGTATTCATACCTTTGTTTTGTTTGATTCAGGGGCGTCTCAGTCGTTTGTATCTTCGAGTCATGTTAAAAGGTTGGGTCTGAGGGTATACGAGTCTGTAAGTGAGAAAGTTTTTATACCTTCGGGTGAGTCTGTATCATGTGGGACGTTGTATAGGGATGTATCTATGATAGTTGGACAAGTTGATCTACTTGTAGATTTGCTAGAGTTTCCTTTAAGACGGTTTTGAGATGATAGTCGGGATGAATTGGTTAGGAAAGTACAAAGCTAAGATAGACTGTCATCATAATAAAGTGTCTTTGATATGTCTTAAGGGCGTTAGTGTGTCTTATCGTGGGTTTGTGGTCAAACCCAAAGTTAAGTTGATTGCAGCTGTGACCTTGAAGTCTTATCTGAGGAAGGGGTGCCCCATTGATCTTGTGCCATGTGAGAAATGACTGGATAGAGAGTCCGACAGCTGATCAGATACCAGTGGTGGGTGAGTTTTCAGATGTCTTTCCAAAGGAGATTCCGGGATGCCGCCGAAGAGGGAGATAGATTTCAAGGTTGAGCTGAAACCGGGGACGGAGCCAATCTCTAAGGCATCGTACCGGATGGGTCCTAAGGAGTTGGAGGAGCTCAATAAACAGTTAGATGATCTGATAGAGAAGGGATACATTATACCTAGTGTATCACCGTGGGGAGCACCAATTCTTTTTGTGAAAAAGAAAGATGGGAGTTTGAGGTTGTGCATAGATTAGAGGGAGCTGAACCGAGTGACGGTGAAGAACAAGTATCCTTTGCCAAGGATAGATGACCTGTTTGATCAGTTGAGTGGTACAGCAGTCTTTTCCAAGATTGATTTGAGGTCGGGGTACCATCAGGTGAAGATTAGAGAGGTGGACATACCAAAGACAGCTTTCACGTCGAGGTACAGCCAATATGAGTATGTGGTGATGCCTTTTGGGTTATCTAACGCACCGGCTGTGTTTATGGATTTGATTAACAGAATCTTCAGTCAGTTTTTAGACAAGTTTATGGTGGTGTTCATTGATGATATCTTAGTCTATTCCAAGACTAAGGACGAACATGAGGAGCATTTGAGGATTGTGTTGCAGACCTTGAGGGAGCACGAGTTATATGCTAAGTTGTCCAAGTGTGAGTTCTGGTTAGAGAGAGTTTCTTTTATGGGGCATGAGATCTCTAAGGATGGGGTAGCTGTGGATCCGGCAAAGATTTAAGCAGTGACCAAGTGGGAAGCACCAAAGAATGTTGCTGAGATAAGGAGTTTCTTGGGTTTAGCTGGATATTACAGACGGTTCGTGAAGGATTTCTCCAAGATTGCTAGACCTATGACAGCGTTGATGAGGAAAGAGAATAGGTTTTGTTTGGATGAGAGTTGTGAGACGGCGTTCCAAACATTAAAGGAGCGTTTGACAACAGCTCCTATCTTAGCATTGCCTGAAGGGAGTGAGAACTTTGAGGTTTATACAGATGCCTCAAAGAATGGGTTGGGATGTGCGTTGATGCAGAACGGTAAAGTGATTGCCTATGCTTCTAGGCAATTGAAGCCTTATGAGGAGAATTATCCTACACACGATCTAGAGTTGGGTGTGATGCGTGTCTTAAATATGATTTTTTACACCCCATTTTACACGCATTTCAGAGCTCATTTGTGTATTTTATGCTACTATTTGCCCTATTTTGTCTACTTTCGTATTTTTATGTAATATTGCAGATTTATGCGGAAATGAGTAGATATTGAGCTAAATCCGTCCCTGAGTACCTTGAATTGCATTTGACATGAAGTAGAGACTCGAGAGATGAACTTGGTGCGCATTTCGAAGCTTGAAAGACAACATTATGAAGAATTAAAAGCGGATTATCAGCTACTCTAGTCGATCGACTGGACCCTATGGTCGATCGACCAGAGCCCGACTTACAGGAACTCCTGTTCAGCATACCTCAGTCGATCGACTGCCTTGTATTGTCGATCGACCAAGCCGCTATTTCAGACGTGAATTAAAAGATCGAGAATAAGAAAGCCCAATGTATTGTAGATTTAGGAATAAGTTGTTACGTTATATTCCTATATAACGTAACCTTACATTAAGCTTTAATCATTCAGTTTCCATTCAGTTTTATTTAGGTATTGGAATATCAAATAATTAGGGTTTTCAATATTGTTTCGTACAATTTACAATTGCATTCGGTTTCTGGATATTTATTCTCTGCAATTCCGTTCGGTATTCTCCTGCTCTTATTCAGTTTCATTGCTTATATTTCGTTGATAGTATAGAATTGCTAGTTAGTTTCCCGAAGCCAATTATTGTTTATTGTTATTTGTTATTTAACTATTTTAAGCATGAATTCAGTAGTCTATTTCGTTAATCTTGTTGTTGTTTTTACCAATATCATGAGTAGCTAAATACCTCGTGCTAGGATGTACGGAATCTGTAGATTAGGCGACAGTAGAATGATACGACCTAAATCGCGCCACGGTCGATCGACCGCACACCCTGGTCGATCGACTGGCCACGTGAGGTTTTGCTTCGTTTTAATTGATTTAAATTCTATATTTGACCAATCGAGTGCACGCGACTAGTCGAATGCTCAAGAAATGACCGACCCATTAGATCGAAAGATAGGGAAAGTTGTTAGAC
This sequence comes from Silene latifolia, assembly GCF_048544455.1. Taxonomy (NCBI): domain Eukaryota; kingdom Viridiplantae; phylum Streptophyta; class Magnoliopsida; order Caryophyllales; family Caryophyllaceae; genus Silene; species Silene latifolia. The sequence continues at coordinate 91,918,941 of NC_133538.1, read as the reverse complement.
TACCAATTAAAAATGACTAAACTATGCTAAGATCGAACGATAGGTAAAGTTTAGATTTTTAGTCACTTTTCAGGATGAGAGTCAGTACTAGTGATATTAGGAACCCGTAGCGAGATCTAAAAACGCTACTTGTTAAGAGTGGACCGAGAGGACCTTTTGTTTTCCAGCCTCATGTGTTTATTTCAGACCTACTTAGTATGCTGCTGCCGAAACTACAGTGAACCGATCAACTTAGTACACCTTTTAAATTTGATTTTATACATTTCTTTAGTTTATTGCTCATTAGTTATAGACCAATTCAAAACAACCCCCACATAATCGTTACCTTAGACTGAAATTAAACAACTAATAATTACATTTGCCTCTCTGTGGTTTGACCCTGCTACCGCTATCTATAGTTGTAGTTAGGAATTATAAATTTATCTTTGGTGCACTACGACGGGCATCAAATTTTGGCGCCGTTGCCGGGGAGGCAATTGTTCTAATTTTTAGTTGTTTTATTTTAGTCTGTTTCTTAGTTTAAGGGACAATCGTTCCTTAAGCTATTCTCATATTCTTTTTGTAGTTTCCTCTTATGCGCAGGTCACAGGGTAGTGAATTACTACCGTTCAATCCTGAGATTGAGAAGACTTTGCGCGAGTTGAGACGATCATCTAGGATATTGCCGACAAAGGAAGAGCTGAGTACTCTGTCTAGTTACTACGAGAACGAGTTGTTTGAGGAAGATCCACCTTCATCTCCCATTTCCACTTCATCAGCTGAGACCGTCACATCTCCAGATTTTCTAGAAATTGCTGAAGAAGTGACTATAGCAAGTCACTCTGAGCCGACAGCTGCAAATCTATATAAGGGGTTTGAATTACCGGGAGTTGATAGAAAATTCGAACCGAAGCCTTCTTATATCAACTTGGTTGAGAGAAACCAATTCGGGGGAGCTGCAAATGAAGATGCAGCCAAGCATATGGAGATATTTATTGATTATTGCTGCTCTATACCCCCGCCGACCGGTGTGACTCAGGACCAGGTAAAGGAGACTATGTTTATATTCTCACTCCGTGATGCTGCAAGGGAGTGGTATAGGGACCTGGATCGAGCTGCTAATGGGATCACCGACTGGAATTCTTTGGCCTTGGCATTCTACAAGAAATATTTCTCTGCCTCGAAGACGAATGCTATTAGAGCTCAGATCACAAGCTTTTAACAGGGTCCTGACGAGAACTTTCATGAGGCGTGGGTCCGTTTCAAGAAGCTGGTGCGAACCATTCCGCATCATGGGTTTGAGAAATGGAGCATATGCAACCAGTTTTATAATGGAGCAAATGGAGCTTATGCAGATTCCAGGAGAATATGGGGGAAACTAATAAGGGGTGGAAGATCATTGATGACTTGGCCACCCATAAAGCTGAGTATGGAAATTCCAGGGGAAATCAAAGGAGAGCTGTTGAATCTCCTTCTGTAGCTGCATTAGAGGCTCTCACGGCGAGATTTGATAAGTACGAGTTGGGGGGAGCTTCAAAAGAAGGGATTTACCATGTAAATGCTGTTTCAGACGGTCCTTTAAATGCCCGTAAAAGTTGTGGAGCTGGGGACATGTTTCAGACAATTGTCCTAGTCCCTTTGAGTCTTGTGCTGCCTTTCAACATTATAGGCAGACGAACACTTACTATGAGCCGAATGTCCATCCAAACTTGAGGTAGAGTAGCCAAAATATCCTAAATCCAACTCCACCTCCACAGCAACAGCAGCAGCAGCAGAACTATGTGCCCCCTCATAAGCAACAACAGTTTCAAAAACCTCCCTATGTGCCGCAGCAGCAACAAACCCAAGGTTATGATCTTGCCAAGTTGAAGAATTTGTTGTTGAAAGAATCCCAAGCTGGAGAGGCCGGGGTGAAGATGATGGAGAGCCAAATTGCCCAATTGGCTAGCAAGAATACAACTCGAGCTCCGGGACATTTACCGACTCAAACTGATCAAAAGGAGACCTTAAATGCAATTACCTTGAGGAGTGAGTCTACCCTTGATGGGCCCGCTATGGTTGAGGATGTCGCTGGAAAAGATGAGGCGGAACCGAGTCAAAAGAAAGCTGGAACAAAAAGTATCAAGAAAAAGACCATCAACAGGTATATCAGTCGATCGACTGATATACCCAGTCGATCGACCAGTCCACGCAAAGAGACAGCTTCTGGAACTGTAGAACTCAGTCGATCGACTGAGCAACATGGTCGACCGACTGACCAAGTGGCTGAAGATGATTCTTTTCGTCCTCCGATGCCCGATAACTTGAGGGACAACTTGTTTCGGGGTACTACTGCCCCGAAAATATTGAGGCAAGACCCGAATGCTGATGGGTCCGTTCCGGTTCCAAAATACGACCCTTTGTCGATTAATGGTTCACATTTGAGACGGTCTGAAGAAGGGTCAAGCTACAGCAAGGAGAAGGTTGTAGACTTTCAGCCTAAGTCCACCGATGCCGGCATGAGAGATTTAGAGGAGAGGGCTAAGTTACTTCTTACACCTCCTTATCCAGAGCGATTGGTGCCGATGAAGGAACAGGTATCGTTTAATAAGTTTGAAAATGTTATTCGTAGCTTAAACGTACAAGTTCCTTTTCTTGAGTTAGTCAATCAAGTGCCTGCTTATATGAAATTCATGAAGCAACTCTTATCTAAAAAGAAGTCACTTGAAACTGTGCACACTGTCGCACTCACTGAGGAATCATGCTCTTATTTGACCCATACTGCACCCCATAAGCTAAAAGACCCGGGTAGTTTTTCAGTTCCATGTAGTATTGGCACCTTTTCTATTGAGAAGGCCTTGTGTGACCTAGGAGCCTGTATTAGTGTAATGCCCTTGAGTCTTGCTAGGAAGCTCAAATTGACTAGGTTTGCAGTTACCAACATGACAGTACTGATGGCTGACCGATCTGCGGTCCAGCCAATAGGAGTTTTAGAGGACATTCCTGTGCAAATAGGAAAGTTTTTCTTCCCTGTTGACTTCGTTGTACTAGATATGCCTAAGGATGCCCACATTCCTATTATATTGGGTAGACCATTTCTGTACACTGCTGGTGCAGTTATAGATGTTGGTTCAGGGACTTTGACCTTTAAAGTAGGAAAGCACTCTATTGTCTTTGCCCAGACTGCTAAGAAGAAAGACCCCATGTGGCCAATAACTTGTAACACGGTTTCTGAAAAGAAATCATATTTTGTGCTTCCTGATATGCCTCTCTCTAAACCTATTCCTGTTGTAACCCCTCCGCCCCAGATTGGGAGCAAAGTGGAGGATGATTCCTCTGTTTTAGACATTGCAGAAGCTGGTTTGGGGAAGGAAGAGCCGCATGTTGCTCCAGCTGTGCAGGAGCCAATCGTCTCAAGAGGCGGCTTAGGATGTCTTACCTATGGCACTGATGAGGTGCTTGAAGATGAGCCAGTCAAAGTGAGGGAGTCCGACTTGGACTTTGATGAGCTAGAGGAGGTCATTGAATGGGAAGATGTCCGATATGTTAATCCGTTGAGTCCTGCAGATGTTGGAGTTGAGACGAGTGCAGCTGAGGAGATAAGCACTGTTGAGGCTACCTCTTGTAGCCAGAAGCCGAACAAGTGGGCCATTCCGTGGCCGTTCTTGATTAACTATTAGTTGATGACATGCTTTTTCAAACTTTCATTTTATTGCTTTTTAAGACTTTTTATTGTTTTCGTGTGCGCGAGACTTCGCATTTTAATACGTTTGCTTAGGATTTTAAACACTTTAGTCGGTTACTTTGGGTTTTGCACAATTTTGGGCGCGTTATTATGTGATTTTATAGGTATATAGACCATATTAGCTCAAGTTAGTGAGCTAATTCGAAGAAATCAGAAGGTTGCAGCAGCTATTCAAGTCGATCGACTGGTCTGTATGGTCGATCGACGGGTCGCACTGATTCAGGAGCTTCATTTCGACATCTTGGTCGATCGACTGGGTGAGGTGGTCGATCGACCGTTGCCCGCTGCCGTACCTGTCTTCGACCATTCCCCTACTGTGTTTGGTCGTTTTGCGGACTTGAGGGAGTCTTCTCTCCTCTTTATTTTCCGCCATATTTCTGTTTTCTTCCGTTTTTAATTTTTGCACATAATTACCGCGTCCACTTTGCTTTCTTGGTTTTATGCGTGGTATTTGTTGTCTTTTCAGGTACTTATTGGTAGCACTCCTAGCTACTGAAACCACCGAGCTCACGCTGGTTTGGGGAGGTTTCTTTTTTGCTACGCTTAAAGTCTTGTGAGTTTCCGAGTTCTTACTTCATGCCTTATGTAGTTAATTTACGCAAATTCCCGTTTTCCCATTATTTCATTATATGATTTTGCACATTGGGGACATTGTGCGATTTGGTTTGGGGAAGGGTTTTGCGTTGCATTTCATTTGCTTGCATTAACGTTTACATTTTTTGTCTTGCATTGTTGTTTATTTTCCCTTATATATACAGAAAATTCAAAAAAATTGAAAAAATTTGAAAATAATGCACGTTTATCTAGCATATAGGTCGAGTCGGAACGGTAGTATTTCAATGATGACATTGCATTTGCATCTGTTTATGCATAAGCCTTGCTAATCGACATGTTATTAGTAGAATCAAAAATGCATAGTCTACGAGTTTTTGTTAAATTATTTGCTGGACATGAAACTTGACTTTGATTTTTGGCAAACTACATCATTTTCTGAGATTTAGAGCCTATAACTGGTGACATCCATGTCCAGTTTATCTAGGATTGTGAGTAGTTCTCCTTATGAGACATGTTACATAAATATGCATAAATATGAATTTGATCTGCTTAATACCTGTATGCATTCGGTTTGTGGTTAGTTGACACATGTGGTAGAGGTTTTCCTTTATTCATTTTGCCCATAAGCTCCACACTGCCAAAAATAGCCTTTTTGTCCCGTTACTACATTCTACATTTAGCCTGCCCTTGTCAAGCTAGTAGTCTAGTTTTGGGATTTTTACTATGTTTTTGGTGGCATTTGCTCATTTTGAGATGTTGTTGGGAAGATTAAGAAAGGAAGGGAAAAGAAGAAAGACAAAAATTGGAAAGGAAAAACGAGGAGAAAAGAAAAATGATTCAAAAAGAAAGAAAAAGGAGAGTACTGTACTGTAGACGTGGTCGATCGACTAACCATCCTGGTCAATCGACTGCTGCCCGAGAAGGAAAAGAAAAATCAATTCGCATAATTCAAAGTCTTTATTATATGGCGATTTTTGCTCCAATGTTGCATTTGTATCTTATGGGGAGTTAGTTGATTGATTACTACGGAGATTGTGAGTTTTGTGCTTGCTAATAGCACTGGTCTCATCGAAGATTTTGAGCAAGAAGTTGGATATTGTCATATGGTTTTGTTAGGGTACTAGCTTGATCACCTGTACCTCCACGTTCCCATAAATGTTTTGCCTCTTCCTGCCCATTACCTCACACATCCCTTATCTACCTCGGCATGTGTCATGGTCATTTGTTTGGTTGGAATGCGTATGTACGGTTGTAGAGATCATTTTCATATTATATTGCAGGCATGTTCTTATAGGTCGTAGTTAGGTGAGAGTCACTACAAAGTAAATTCTTTCTATCGTTTACATATACTCACCTGTATTTATTGAGTGATTTGAGCAACCCGTGAGAGTCCATATTGATAAGTCTCTATCGTTGACGGTTCAGCAGTTTTTGACGACTTCATAACTCGTTTGCATGATTCACAATTCTAATTGATTGTTGGTTGTTGCATTAAATTGGTTTAGGCCTTACAGTTTGCATTTCGCTCTGAGTTTGAACTCGTTCCGTTAGGTTTTAGGATTGAGTGTAGTTCTTTCTTGGGGACAAGCAAGGGTTTGGTTTGGGGAAGTTTGATGCGTGTCTTTAATATGATGTTTAACACCCCATTATACACGCATTTCAGAGCTCATTTGTGTAGTTTATGCTACTATTTGCCCCATTTCCTCTACTTTCGTATTTTTATGTAATATTTCAGATTTATGCGGAAATGAGTAGATATTGAGCTAAATTCGTCCCTGAGACTTACAGGAACTCCTGTTCAGCATACCTCAGTCGATCGACTGCCTTGTGTGGTCGATCGACCAAGCCGCTATTTCATACGTGAATTAAAAGATCGAGAATAAGAAAGCCCAATGTATTGTAGGTTTAGGAATAAGTTGTTACGTTATATTCCTATATAACGTAACCTGACATTAAGCTTTAATCATTCAGTTTCCATTAAGTTTTATTTAGGTATTAGAATATCAAATACTTAGGGTTTTCAATATTGTTTCGTACAATTTACAATTGCATTCGGTTTCTGGATCTTTATTCTCTGCAATTCCGTTCGGTATTCTCCTGCTCTTATTCAGTTTCATTGCTTATATTTCGTTGATAGTATAGAATTGCTAGTTAGTTTCCCGAAGCCAATTATTGTTTATTGTTATTTGTTATTTAACTATTTTAAGCATGAATTCAGTAGTCTATTTCGTTAATCTTGTTGTTGTTTTTACCAATATCATGAGTAGCTAAATACCTCGTGCTAGGATGTTGGGAATCTGTAGATTAGGCGGCAGTAGAATGATACGACCTAAATCGCGCCACGGTCGATCGACCGCACACCCTGGTCGATCGACTGGCCACGTGAGGTTTTGCTTCGTTTTAATTGATTTAAATTCTATATTTGACGAATCGAGTGCACGCGACTAGTTGAATGCTCAAGAAATGACCGACCCATTAGATCGAAAGACAGGGAAAGTTGTTAGACTACCAATTAAAATGACTAAACTATGCTAAGATCGAAAGATAGGTAAAGTTTAGATTTTTAGTCACTTTTCAGGATGAGAATCAGTACTAGTGATATTAGGGACCCGTAGCGAGATCTAAAGACGCTACTTGTTAAGAGTGGACCGAGAGGACCTCTTGTTTTCCCGCCTCATGTGTTTATTTCAGACCTACTTAGTATGTTGCTCCCGAAACTACAGTGAACCAATCATCTTAGTACTCCTTTTAAATTTGATTTTATACATTTCTTTAGTTTATGGCTCATTAGTTATAGACCAATTCAAAACTACCCCCACATAATCGTTACCTTAGACTGAAATTAAACAACTAATAATTACATCTGCCTCTCTGTGGTTCGACCCTGCTACCGCTATCTATAGTTGTAGTTAGGAATTATAAATTTATCTTTGGTGCACAACGACGGGCATCAGGGTGCAGTGGTGTTTGCTCTCAAGATTTGGAGACATTACCTTTATGGGGCGACCTTTAAGGTATTTCATGATCACAAGAGTCTCAAGTACATCTTCACTCAAAAGGAGTTGAAAATGAGATAGAGGAGGTGGATGGAGCTGATTGGCGATTATGACATGGATATTATCTACCATGAAGGGAAAGCCAATGTTGTTGCTGATGCCCTAAGTACCAAGAGTGTACATTCTTTGTGTACAACTTTATCTTTGATGAGGTTGAGAGACGAGGTGGGGAAGTTTGGGATACATATGATGCAGAGAGGGGGTGCCATGGGAGATTTGACAGTGCAGCCTAATCTTTATGATGATATTCGAGGTAAACAGGCTTTAGACCCTAAGATGGTGGAGTGGAGAACTGGAGTAGAGAAAGGGACAGTGTCTAGATTCTCTATTCATTCAGATGGTAGTTTGAAGTTTGATGGGAGGTGGTGTGTCCCTAATGATGAGGAGCTGAAAAAGACAATCATGACAGAGGCACATTATACACCATTTTCAGTGCATCCAGGTGGTGACAAGCTATACAAGGATTTAAAGAACACGTTCTGGTGGTCTGGGATGAAGAGAGAGACAGCTGAGTGATGCCCGTCGTGTGTACCAAAGATAATATTTATAATACCTATTAAAACAAACACGTGAGCGGGAAAATAAGAAGTCCTCTCGGTCCATTCTTACAGGTAGCATCTTTCGATCTCGCTACAGGTCCCTAATATCACTAATACTAACTTTCGTCCTGAAAAGTGACTAAAAAGGCTAAATTAACTCATCTCTCGATCTTATTAATTTAGTCGTCTTAATTAGGTAGGCTATCTCCCTTCCCTATCTTTCGAACTTTATTGGGTCGGTCAAATCCTGGGCTTTTAACTAGTCGCGTGCACTCGATTCGTCAAACATGGAACTTTAATTAATTAAAACGAAGCAAAACCTCACGTGGCCAGCCGATCGACCAGGGTGTGCGGTCGATCGACCGTGGCGCGACTCAGGTCTACTATTCTAATGTCGCCTACTCCTACAGATTGCCTACATCCTAGCACAAGGTATTTAGCTACTCATGACTATGACGAAAACAACAACAAGATTTAAGAATAAAACTACTGAATTCATGATTGAAATAAGTAAACAAGAAAATAACATAAGACGATAATTTCAGTTTCGGGAAACTAATCTAGCAATTTCTAATCTATGAACGGAAACAAAACTGACTAAATAAGCAGAGAAATACCGAATGGAAGCAGGAAGGAAAGATCAAACCGAACGCAATAGTAACTTTATCGATTATGAAATATCACAAGAACCCTAATGAACTTGATAATCTAAAACTGAATGAAAACTGAATTAAAACTCGATGATCGTAGCATCAGGAATGAGTTACGTTATATAGGTAGACATACGTAACTTTATTCTAAAACCTAAAATACAATGGCTTCTAATTCTTGATCTTTTGATTCACGCAGATTAGCGGTGTGGTCGATCGACCATAGCAGCCGGTCGATCGACTGGTCATCGCTGAACAGTAACTTCTGTAAGTTGTGGGTTGGTCGATCGACCATTGAGGCCGGTCGATCGACTGCTTTAACTGATAGTCCGCTTCTAATTCTTCATAGAATTATCTTTCAGGCCTCGAAATACGCACCAAGCTTGTTCCTTAGGTAAATACTTCACGTCAAAGGCAAATGCAAGATACTCGGGGACGGATTTAACCCAATATCTACTCATTTCCGCATAAATCTGCAATATTACATAAAAATACGAAAGTAGACGAAATGAGGCAAATAGTAGCTGTAAACTACATAATTGAGCTCTGAAATGCGTGTAAAATGAGGTATAAAACATCATATAAATGACACGCATCAAACTTCCCCAAACCAAACCCTTGCTTGTCCTCAAGCAAGAACTAGACTCGATCCTAAAACCTGGTGGAACGATTTCAATCTGAGAGCGAAATGCAACTGAACAGCCTAAACCAATTTAATGCTACAACTAACAATCAACTAGCAATGTGAATCATGCAAACGAATTATGTAGTTGTTAAAAACTACTGAACCGTCAACTGTAGAGACTTATCAAATTGGACTCTCACGGGTCGCTCAAATCACTCAATAAATACAGGTGAGTATATGTGAAGATAGAAAGAATTCATATTGTAGTGACTCTCACCTAACTACGACCTATAAGAACATGCCTGCAATCTAATATGAAAGTAATCTCTACAACCATACATATGCATTCCAACCAAACAGATGACCATGACACATGCCGAGGTAAATATGGGATATGTGAGGTATTGGGTAAGAAGAGGCAAAACAATTATGGAAATGTGGAGGTATAGGTAATCAAGCTAGTACCCTAACAAAACCATATGACAATATCCAACTTCTTGCTCAAAATCTTCGATCAACACGGTGCTATTAGCAAGCACAAAACTCACAATCTCCATACTTAAACAACTCCCCATAAGATACAAATGAAACATGAGAGGAAAAATCGCCATATAATAAACACTTTGAATTATGCGAATTGATTTTTCTCTTCTTTTTTCGAGCTTCAGTCGATCGACCAAGAAGGAAAGTCGATCGACCGCCCTCTACAGTACATCATCCATCTCTTTTCTCTTTTTCGAATCATTTTTCCTCTTTTTTTTTTCTTTCCTTCCTTCTTTCATTTTCCCAACATCATCTCAAAAGAGCATTCACTACCAAAAATGAAGTAACAATCCCAAGAACATAAACTACTAGCTTGACAAGAACAGGCTAAATGTAGGATGTAGTTAACGGGACAAAAAGGCTATTTCTGGCAGTGTGGAGCTTATGGGCAAAATGAATAAAGGGGACCTCTTCCACATGTGTCACCTAACCACAAACCGAATGGATACAGGTATTAAGCAGATTAAGTTCATATTTATGCATATTGATATAGCTGTCTCATAAGGAGTACTACTCACACTCCTAGATAAACTGGTCATAGATGTCACCAGTTATAGGCTCTAATTCTCAGAAAATGATGTAGTTTGCCAAAATTTTAAGTCAAGTTTCAAGTCCAGCAAATAATTAACGAAAACTCGTAGACTATGCATATGATTCTACTAATAACATGTCAATTAAGCACTGCTTAGGCATAAACAGATGAAAATGCAATGTCATCATTGAAATACTACTGTTCCGACTCAACCTATATGCTAAAATAAACGTGCATTTTTTGAATTTTTGAAATTTTTTCAATCAATTTTTTTTTTTTTTGAATTTTCTGTATATATAAGAGAAAATAAACAACAATGCAAGACAAAATGTAAACGTGAATGCAAGCAAATGAAATGCAACGCAAAACCCTTCCCCAAACCAAATCACACAATGTCCCTATTGTGAAAAATCATGTAATGAAGTAAAAGGAAAACAGGAATTTGCGTGAAATTAACTAAACACAACATGCAGTAAGGACTCGGAACTCACAAGACTTTAAGCGCAGCAAAAGGAAACCTGCCCAAACCAGCGTGAGCTAGGAGATTTCATTAGCCAGCAGTGCTACCAATAAGTACCTGAAAAGAGACAAAAGTACCATGCGTAAATCCGAGAAAACAATTATTGAAACGCAAAATTATGTGTAAAATAAAGAAACGGAAGAAAACTGAAACGAAACGGAGAATAAAGTGGAGAAAAGACTCCCTCAACTTCCACAAATCGATCAAACACAGTAGGGGAATGATCGAAAACAGGTACAGCAGCGAACATGGTCGATCGACCATATCACCCAGTCGATAGACCAGGGTGAACAGGAACAAAAGCTCCAGGAAATCGTAGCTCAGTCGATCGACTATACCGGCCAGTCGATCGACTGCAAAACGTGCTGTAACTTTCTGATTTCTTCGAATTAGCTCAATAGATTGAGCTATCACGGTCTATAAACCTGTAAATACACACAATACCGCGCTCAAAATTGTGCAAAACCCAAAGAAATAGACTAAAGTATATAAAATCCGAAGAAAACTTATTAAAATGCGAAGTCTCGGGCACACAAAAGCACTAAAAAGGTCCAAAAGCAATAAAATGTTGTATGAAAAAGCCTTAACCAACTAATAGTTGATCAAGAACGGCCACGGAATATCCCACTTGCTCGGCTTCTGGCTACAAGAAGTAGCCTCTACAGTGCTCATCTTCTCACCGCACTCTTTTCAACTCCAAAGATCCGTAACTCAACGGATCAACACTTCAAACATCTCCCCAATCAATGACCTCATCCGGCTCATCAGAATCCAAATTGGACTCCGTCACTTTGACTGGCTCCTCATCAGGCTCCTCATCAGTGCCATAGCTAAGACATCCTAGGCCGCCTCTTTGAACGATTGGCTCCTTCACAGCTGGAGCAACTTGCGGCTCTTCCTTCCCTAAACCAGCTCCTGCAACATCCAAAACAGAAGAATCTTCCTCCAATTTGCTCCCAAACTTGGGCGGAGGTGTTACAGCAGAAATAGGCATAGAGACAGGCATGTCAGGAATTACAAAATAAGATTTCTTTTCAGAAACCGTATTTCAAGTGACAGGCCACATGGGGTCTTTCTTCTTAGCTGTCTGGGCAAAGACAATGGAATACTTTCCTACTTTGAAGGTCAAAGTCCCTGAACCAACATCAATAACTTCACCAGCAATGTGCAGAAATGGTATACCTAATATGATTGGAAGTTGGGCATCCTCGGGCATATCTAGTACGATGAAGTCAACAGGGAAAAAGAACTTTCCTATTTGCACAGGAATGTCCTCTAGAACTCCTATAGGCTGGACCGCAGATCGGTCAGCCATCTGTACTGTCATGTTGGTAACTGCAAACCTAGTCAATTTCAATTTCCTCGCAAGACTCAAATGCATGACACTAATACTGGCTCCTAGGTCACAAAAGGCCTTCTCTATAGAAAAGGTGCCAATACAACATGGGACTGAAAAGCTGTCTGGGTCTTCTAGCTTATGGGGTGCAGTGTGGGTCAAATAAGAGCATGATTCCTCAGTTAATGCGACAGAATGCACAGTTTCAAGTGACTTATTTTTAGACAACGGTTGCTTCATAAATTTCATGTAAGCAGGCACTTGATTAACTAACTCAAGAAAAGGAACTTGTACGTTTAAGCTACGAATAACATTTTCAAATTTATTAAACGATACATGTTCCTTCGTCGGCACTAATATCTCTGGATAGGAAGCTGAAAGAAGCAACTTAGCCCTCTCCTCTATGTCTCTCATGCCGGCATCGGTGGATTTAGGCTGAAAATCCACTACCTTCTCCTTGTTGTAGCTTGACCCTTCTTCAGACCGTCTCAAAAATGAACCATTAACCGTCATCGGGTCATACTTCGGAACCGGAACTGACCCATCAGCATTTGGGTCTTCCCTCAATATTTTCGGAGTTGTCGTACCCCAAAACAAGTGGTCCCTCAAGTTATTTGGCATTGGAGGACGAAAAGACTCACCATCAGCAGCGTCGTCAGTCGATCGACCATGAATGTCAGTCGATCGACTGGCGTCTACAGGAACAGTAGCTGTTTCTTTTCACGGACTGGTCGATCGACTGGGTATGTCAGTCGATCGACCGACATACCTGCTGATCGTCTTTTTCTTGCTATTGTTCGTTGCAACCTTCTTCTTACTTGGTTCCGCCTCATCTTTTTCAGTAGCTTCCTCAACCATAGCGGGCCCATCGAGGGTAGACCCACTCCTCAAAGTAATGGCATTAAGGGTCTCTTTTTGATCCGTCTACGACGGTAAATATCCCGGTGCTCGAGTGGCACTCTTACTAGCCAATTGAGCAATTTGGCTCTCTAACATCTTCATCCCGGCCTCTCTAGCTTGAGATTCTTTCAGCAACAAATTTTCCAACTCGGCAAATTCGAAGCCTTGGGACTGCTGCTGCTGCTGTGGAACATACGGAGGCTTTTGGTATGGCTGATGTTGCTTATGAGGGGGCACATAATTCTGCTGTTGCTGCTGCTGTGGAGGTGGAGTCGGATTTAGGACATTTTGTCTACTCCACCTCAAATTTGGATGGACATTCGGCTCAAAATAAGTGTTTGTCTGCCTATAATGTTGAAAGGCAGCACAAGACTCATAAGGATTAGGACAGTTGTCTGAAACATGTCCTTCTCCTCCACGTCTCTTGCAGACGAAAGGACCGTCTGAAACAACATTCACATGATAGATCCCTCCTTTTGAAGCTCCTCCCAACTCGTACTTATCAAATCTCACTGTGAGAGCCTCTAATGCAGCTACAGAAGGGGATTCAGCACTTCTCCTTTGGTTTCCCCTGGAATTTCCATACTCAGCTTTATGGGTGGCCAAATCATCAATAATCTTTCACCCCTTAGTCTCTCCAACATTCTCCTGGAATCTGCCATTAGCTGCCGCATCCAGGATAGCCCTCTGATCGTCATAAAGCCCATTATAAAACCGATTGCATAGGCTCCACTTCTCAAACCCATGATGAGGAATAGTTCGCACCAGCTTCTTGAAATGGACCCACGCCTCATGAAAATTCTCATCCGGACCCTGTTTAAAGCTCGTGATCTGAGCTCTAATGGCATTTGTCTTTGAGGCAGAGAAATATTTCTTGTAAAATGCTAAGGTAAGCGAATTCCAATCAGTAATCCCGTTAGCAGCTCGATCCAGGTCTCTGTACCACTCCCTTGCAGCATCGCGAAGAGAGAATATGAACATAGTTTTCTTTACCTGGTCCTGGGTCACACCGGTTGGTGGGGGTATAGAACAGCAATAATCAATGAAAGTCTCCATATGCTTGGCTGCATCTTCATTTGCAGCTCCCCCGAATTGGTTTCTCTCAACCAAGTTGATATAGGGCGGTTTCGGCTCAAATTTTCTATCCGTCCCAGGTAATGCGAATCCCTTATAGATATTCTCCGCTGTCGGTTCGGAGTGACTCGCTATAGTTGCTTCTTCAGCCATGTCTGGAGATGTGACGGTCTCAGCTGAGGAAGTAGAAATAGGAGATGAAGGTGGATCCTCCTCAAACAGCTCGTTCTCGTAGTAACTGGACAGAGTACTCAGCTCTTCCTCTCTCGGCAATACCGTAGATGATCGTCTCAACTCACGTAAAGTCTTCTCAATCTCGGGATTGAACGATAGTAGTTCACCACCATGTGACCTGCGCATAAGAAGAAACTACAAGAAGAAAATGAGATTAGTTTAAGGAACATATGTCCCTTAAACTAAAAGAAAGACTAAAAATAAAAACAACTAAAAATTTTAAACAATTGCCTCCCCGACAACGGCGCCAAAATTTGATGCCCGTCGTTGTGTGCACCAAAGATAATATTTATAACACCTATTAAAACTAACAGAAGCTAGTGGTAACAGGGTCGAACTAGAGGGAGGCGATGCAATTATTAGTTGTCTAATTTTAAGTCCAAGGTAACAAAAGTGGGGGTTTGATTTGATTTGGTCTATATCTAAAGGCAATAAAAGACAATAAACTAAATAAACGGATGAAATCAAATATTAAAAGGGTGCTAAGATGGTCGGTTCACTATAGTTTCGGGGGCAGTATACTAGGTAGGTCTAAAACAAACATGTGAGACAGGAAAATAAGATGTCCTCTCGGTCCATTCTTATAGGTAGCATCTTTCGATCTCGCTACAAGTCCCTAATATCACTAATACTAACTTTCGTCCTGAAAAGTGACTAAAAAGGCTAAATTAACTCATCTCTCGATCTTATTAATTTAGTCGTCTTAATTAGGTAGGCTATCTCCCTTACCTATCTTTCGATCTTTATTGGGTCGGTCTAATGTTGGGCATTTAACTAGTCGCGTGCACTCGATTCGTCAAACATGGAAATTTAATTAATTAAAATGAAGCAAAACCTCACGTGGCTAGCCGATCGACCAGGGTGTGCGGTCGATCGGCCGTGGCGCGACTTAGGTCTACTATTCTAATACCGCCTACTCCTACAGATGCCCTACATCCTAGCACAAGGTATTTAGCTACTCATGACTATGACGAAAACAACAACAAGATTTAAGAATAAAACTACTGAATTCATGATTCAAATAAGTAAACAAGCAAATAACATAAGACGATAATTTCGGTTTCGTGAAACTAATTTAGCAATTTCTAATCTATGAACGGAAACGAAACTGAATAAATAAGCAGAGAAATACCGAATGGAAGCAGGAAGGAAAGATCAAACTGAACGCAATAGTAACTTTATCGATTAAAAAATATCACAAGAACCCTAATAAACTTGATAATCTAAAACTGAATGAAAACTGAATTAAAACTCGATGATCGTAGCATCAGGAATGAGTTACGTTATATAGGTAGACATACGTAACTTTATTCTAAAACCTAAAATACAATGGGCTTCCTAATTCTTGATCTTTTGATTCATGCAGATTAGCGGTGTGGTCGATCGACCATAGCAGCCGGTCGATCGACTGGTCATCGCTGAACAATAGCTTCTGTAAGTCGTGGGTTGGTCGATCGACCATTGAGGCCGGTCGATCGACTGCTTTAACTGATAGTCCGCTTCTAATTCTTCATAGAATTATCTTTTAGGCCTCGAAATACGCACCAAGCTTGTTCCTTAGGTAAATACTTCACGTCAAAGGCAAATGCAAGATACTCGGGGACGGATTTAGCTCAATATCTACTCATTTCCGCAAAAATCTGCAATATTACATAAAAATACGAAAGTAGACGAAATGGGGCAAATAGTAGCTGTAAACTACATAATTGAGCTTTGAAATGCGTGTAAAATGAGGTATAAAACATCATATAAATGACACGCATCACTGAGTTTGTGACCCGTTGTTTGACATGCCAGAGAGTTAAAGGGGAACAGCGACGACCACAAGGTAAGATTCAGTCTTTAGAGGTACCTGAGTGGAAGTGGGAATCAATTTCTATGGATTTTATCGTGGGTTTGCCAAAGAGTCAATTGGGTAACAACATGATATGGGTAATAGTGGATCGACTGACCAAGTCAGCTTATTTTGTGCCAATGAAAGATACATGGACCAAGGCACAATTAGTTTTGGCTTAACGGAAACATGTGTTGAGATTGCATGGAGTGCCTAAGGACATAGTATCTGACAGAGATGCGAGATTTATCTCAAGGTTTTGGAAAGAGTTGCAGGAATATTTGGGAACAACATTGAAGATGAGTACAGCATTTCACCTTCGACAGACGGTCAGACTGAGTCTTGAGGATATGTTACGAGCTTGTGTGATAGATTTTGGTGGTAGCTGGGTTCAGATATTAGATTTGATTGAGTTTTCTTACAACAACAGCTATCACACCAGTATTGGCATGACACCATTTGAGGCTTTATATAGGAGGAGATGTCGGAGTCCGATTTGTTGGGACTACAGTGTTGAGGCAGTGGTTCTAGGACCAGAGATGGTACATGAGATGGTCGAGCAGATTAAGATGATCAGGGAAAGGATGAGAGCGGCTCAGGATAGGCAAAAGCGTTATGCAGATCTACATCGTCGGGATATAGAGTTTCAGGTTGGGGACAAGGTTCTTCTGAAAGTTTCTCCTATGCGTGGGGTTATGAGATTTGGGAAGAAAGGCAAGTTGAGTCAGAAGTTCATAGGACCTTATGAGATCTTAGACCGGGTTGGAGAGGTTGCTTATCGTTTGACTTTACCAACTGCGTTAGAGAGAGTGCATAATGTGTTTCATGTATCTCAGCTGTAGAAGTATGTGAGTGATCCGTCACATGTGTTAGAGGCAGAGAGCATAGAGCTGGATGAGTCTTTGTCTTATCTTGAGGTGCCTAAGCAAATTCTTGACCGGAAGGTTACGAAGACTAGGAGTGGTGACACAGTTTTGCTTAAGATCCTTTGGTCTAATCATGAGGTAGAGGGAGCTACATGGGAGGCAGAGGAATCCATGAGAGAGCGCTATCCGTTCCTTTTTTATCAGGTATGTATGGTTACGGGTACGTAACCTTGTTTCTTTTAGAGGGGGGGAGGGGGGGTAGGAGATGATCGCAAAGAGTTTTAAGAATTTTTACATCTTTTAGGTTGTGTCGGTATTGTTAGTAATGGTTTGAGTCTGGTTGAGTTTGGTTGGTAGCATGCTTTTATGTTGAGTTTTGTTTTGGGTTGTTGTGTCGAGAGTGTTATAGTATGTCTTTTCTTTGTTGTGGATTGAACTACGGGAATGAAGTTCTTTTTAAGGAGGGAAGACTGAAATACTACGGTTTTATGAGCCTCTGGTTACTCTATCGAGTGGGCCTTACTCTGTCGAGTAAGGGTGTTTTGAATTTTAAAACAGTGTTCTGGTACTCGATCGAGTAAGCGGCACTCGATCGAGTACGTTAGTTGCTCGATCGAGTAGCTCGGTTTACGGGTAATGTTTTGTCGGGTTTTGTTAAAAATGCGAATAGGTTTATAAATCTTTCCGTCATCAACACTAAACAGTTTTATCAAACCTAATTACTTCAAAAGAGATTTCAACCTACGTACTTCACATCTTTCGTGTTATTGACAAATCCCGGAGCTTGAGAGGTCGGAATTCATCATCCTCTACATTCTTGTGATCCTTGCGTCGAGGGTAAGATCTACGTACCGATTTTATAGTATTTTAATAAGTTTGTTTAAACCCTAATTTGGGGGTTTGGGGGTTTTGTTGTCTTTTATGATTTTTAGTAATTGTATGAACATATGTTAGGAGGAGGATTCGTAGAAGAGGAGTTTTGATAACAGCTGTTGAGACCGTCTAATTGTATTACATTCCAGGTAGGGTTTCACCACTCAGTATTAGTCACATGATGTGTTGGTTGTGATTTGTGATTGTTGAATATTATTGTACAAGTATTGTGACGGTTGTTGGGTTTGCTTACTGATTAGTAGTTGTGATTGATTGTATCTGTCTGTGTTCTTCGGGGTGTGTCCCTGGTTGAGTGGAGTCACTTGCGGGAGTGGCTTCACGCCCATTATTCGCTTTCTGTGGAACCCGCCACAGAAGGGATGTGCACATTAATTTATTTGGGTTTATCGCTCGATGGAGATGAGCGGGGCTTAGGTGGCAACGGCTGCGGTCCCCCACTGGCGGCGAGGAGTAACCTGTTGCGATCGGTACTCTGGCAGGGCTACACACTTTAGTGTGTAGTCAGTATTGTGGAGTTGGTGATGGAGTTCAGAGTATATCGGTGACGACTAAGCTGTGTTGTGTGTTGTTTTGTTGGGTTATGTAAATTGTGTATTTAGTACTGACCCCGCTTAATTATTTTAAAAACTGTGGTGATCCATTCAGAGATGGTGAGCAGTTGTTGAGAAGGTATGAGTCAATATACAAGGGATAGCTGGGATGTGTTGCCATCGGATGATAGAGTCATCCGCTGTAGTTTTAATAATTTTTAGACAGTTGTTTTGAGATCATGTAAACCATATTTTCGCACTTGGTTTTGGATTGTATTTACTCATTTAAACATTATGCTATTTAAATGTTGTTTCTTCATTGTCTTTTGATTATCATTGCCTCGGGAAACCGAGATGGTGACATCTTTATACCTGAGTGGTCCTTGTAAGGCACTTGGAGTATGGGGGTGTCACACCTTATGTCAAGAGTGACTAGGCCTAAAGTTTCTATTCCTATGGCGTAATATGATTCATAGCCTTAAATTGTGGTGCTTTTGAGACGCACTTAATGAATCATACACAAGGTTGGACATATATCCTTAATGGCTCATGCAAGAAGTGCTATTGAGAAGCACTTGAGCCACCTATGTAGGTGTGATGATCATAAGACTATGAGAAGTCTTGTGAAAACATCTGTCAATACCAAGGTAAACGCATAACTCTAAAGAGCGCGTTGCACTCTGAAATCGCGGAACGATCTTAATTCTGAAGGTATGATATGTGTTGTGGGGGGTATCGACCGAAGCTCGGCTAGGAATTTAAATCGCAAGATATTCATTCGCTGTAAGTAAGTTGTTTCCTCATCTCACTAAAGTGTCAATTCAAATCGAAAGATATTGATACCTAAGTATCCAATCCTTCCTTTACCCAGGAATTTTTCTCTCTGTCTAGCGCCCCTAGTGGGGAATTGTTGGAAATAGGGGCTTATTTACCCAAAGTTGAATTTTTCCAATTGTCCATTGGTGAGGAAGTGTGAGTTTTATGGGTTTATATAACCCCTCACACATTACAGTATCACTAGTGGGTTAAGGGAGCCTTTTGTGGAGGGCTTGTGAGGTGCTTAATTCAGCATGCACACGCGCGCGCCGTTCCCGTGCCCGACCCGACCCGGATCCGGATTCGGGATTAAGAAATCGCCCGCGGCGGGCTGTGCCTATCTTTTTGGACCAGAGTCGTGTGTTTTGTTATGGACTGAAGTGTCCAAGTGCTTAGTCAAATGTGACTGTTAGTGGGTGAGAGTTTCTCTCCCCATTTCCAGCCTTGACTGCCTAGTTTTTGGAAACGGTTTTCGCTCCTTAACTTATCCCGTTTTTCCTATAGAAGCAGCACTCCTCTACACTAACAATTCACTCAACTCTCTCGTCTTCATCCCTTCTCTCTTTCTCTATAATAATTTCTGGGTAAAGATATTGCCGAAGTGTAAATCCTTAGGGGACTACCGGTCAATTGCTAATCGCCACCACAGTCGTACCGGAATATAGTTTTCTAGGCAGTGGCTCTCTTACCACGGCACTACGAATCAGGTTATATTTCTTCTGATCTCTTTAGCTTTACATTGTTACTGCTTAGTATGCACCAACAACTGATATTACGACATGCCGGCATAGGTCATAAGATGTATACTACCAATTCTATTAGGCTAATGATTGTCTGGTTTATTTTTTTTTAGGAAATATTGGTATTAGACTATTACTACATACTCAGGTCAATGATGATGAAATCAACATGGTTAGTCTGCGGAGGTTTACCTGAAAGTTGTTGGTAAATGGTAACATACAATTAATTATATAGTAGTTTGAATGCTTCTATATCTTCTCATATCCCTGTATAATGTGTACGTAGTAATGCTAGCTAACCCTGACATGCTCTTATAAGAAATTTGTAGTCCTTCCCAATTGACAGATTAGAATAAGAGAGCAGATTCTGGTTATAAATAAACGTTGTCAAGGAAAAACGTGAGTACTCGAGGAGCTCAGCTACGTAGACAAAGTCAAATACTACTTCCCATGTCCCAATCATTTGTTTGCATTTGATTAATCTATATAATTAAGTGATAAATAGTCAGAATCTGTAGTTAGATGGTTTAAGATTAAAATTGGATTTAAGTTAGAAACTATATTGACGAGACATCTTATTAACGTCCGATGTCTAGCATGCATAACAAAATTTTGAATCGTGTAGTTAATTATATGTTTGTATGAATTTGTCATGGATTATATTACAAAACTAAAAATTGTACTCCATAGTATTAGTAGATGAGTTAAATTTACCAGACGGGGAACTCATTGTCAAGATGCTCAGTATTACACTGGACGTTTTGCATCTTATACTAAATTTGCACTATCGTCCAAATTATTTGGTGGGATGGAGGAAGTATTTCTAAAAAAAATTAAAACAGTTGAATCATTCAATCGCTATCACCATAAAAACTCAAGAAGATAATTTGACACCTTATATTGCTAAAGTATGAAATGATGATAACCAATGTCTACACGAAAGTTATCAGGTTGAATTGAGAAAAAAAAAAATTATGGAGGTTAATCTACAATGTACACCTAAAGTTGAGGCCATGGCGAAGGATAATAAAGAGCATCACAAATTCATTTATTGTCAAATTAAAAAAAACTCTTAGTCCATATATTAATTGCACAAGAGTCTCTATTTCATAGCAATCATAAATATTCCTTATAAAGATATATACTACAATGATCTTTGATTTTTGTCATTATTGAGTGAGTCGGTATAAGATGTTACTTTGAGTCTTTGTGAGAAATTAGAGTAATAGTGATGTGACTCATATTTGAGCACATTTAGTCCTCGAATTAACCTCGTTTCCATGCTTTCTAGCACCTATTAGGGTCATTTCTTATCTTTAGTTTCTCATTTCGCATATTCTTTGAGGTTTTGTGTCCTTGGTAGGAAAGGATTGCTAGCTTTGCATTTATGGAGCAAAATGGAACTAATTGGATCGCATCTAATGACCAAGCATCGAAGAGGAGACCGAAATTAGAAGCCTAAGCAAATAAATGAAGAGAAATGGACAATGATGAAAGATCCTTGCATCCCTAAGACAGTCCCCACGAATTGTTAGGGAGCCAAGAACAAGAGAAGAATCCTGTCCCAGGATCCAAGTGTCCTGAGCTCAGGACGAGCTTCCCAGAGCCAGGATCCGAACGTCCCAACAGTCAGCCTGAGCGGATCACCTCACAGGACCAAGCATGCTTCAGCTCAATCCGCGCGTGTCCTTGGGGAGTTGCAACTCGATCTGCGCATGTTCCTCAGGAGTTGCAAATTATCAAGCTTCTCTTAGGGTCTTAATCGCCATTTAAGCCCTTAGTAACCCTAATACTTGTACTTAATTTTAGTGTAAATACCCTATTGTACTAGCTTGGAATCATCGTATCATAATCAATCTCTTAATTTAGTCTTAATCAAAATTGTAATACATAATTCAATATTAATCACATCTTAATTTTTCCTTAATCTCTCAATTGTTCTTAGTTTTAGTTGGGTAATTAGAAGATTATTTGGGGTTTATTGGAGGATTGACAACTTTCCATTAATCATCAAGTTTACTTCTATTATTCTTTACTTTATTATTTGGATCATCTCAAGTATGTATAATCTCTTTTTACCTTTGCTTAATTATTGCTAATCACATCATTTGTTCATCATGTTTTGCTTTGTTAGTATGATTGACAACCTTATTAGCATGTTAAACTTGATCATGAGTGAGTAGTCCTTTAGCTAGGGTTAGTGGGGAATTAGGGGAAATAATCATGGGAATTGATCTATCCTTAATCTAATATGCTTTCATAATCACTTGCTTGCTTGTTGTGATTTCAACCTACGCACATGTTATGTTTGATGAAATGCTAGACTATGAAACCATGCATTTTTTTACCCATCTCTTGTCTTTTCAATGAGGCTTGTAAGACATAAACCAACTCGGGCCTTGTTAGACCATGCATAGAGTTGAATAGGAAGAGACTAAGTCGACTTGTAGGTGTTGTAAAGTCTTGATCGACTCGGCTCCGGGACCTAAATCTTCCTAGGAATTGTAAGATATACACTAACTCGATTTCATGACAACAATAAGTTGCTTTCATCTATTTGAGAACATGTTTGTATGACCTATTTCGATAATTCCCATATGAACCCATGACATCTTAATGCCTTTAATCAATTGTTTACAAACCCCTTTTATTGCTTTACTTTGTTTTCATTACTTTACATTCATCTTGTTGATTAGTTTAGATTACATCTCATCTTAACCCAAATTTGTGACACCGTAAGACATTATCTACTTGAAACTGAAATCCTAAATTAATACTCGTCCCTTGGGATCCGACCTTTACTTACCACTCCACTAAAGAGTAGTTTGTAGAGTTAGAAATATTATTTTGGTTGGTAGGTTTGACGACGAGATAAATACCACGCCAAAAAAATGGCGTCGTTGTCGGGAATGGTGTTCAATTGATTTAATTTTCGTTAATTGTTTTTAGTTGTGTCTTTCTTTACTTTGGGGAAGTCAGTCTCCTCAAGGTTGTTCTAATTGTTTTCTAGTTGTTTGATATTTTGCATGACTAGGAGAACACAAGGTAATTTATTACCTATTGAATTCGAGATTGAAAGGACATTAACCAACAATAGAAGAGTGGCTAGAGGTACTTCAAGAGTCGTAGGTATTGGAGAGATTGTGGACATTCAACCAAATAACATTGAGTTTGTCAATCCTTTTGCAAGAGAAATAGAGGATAACCCAATTCCAAACCAACCACAAAATCAACCTACAATGCCTAAATTTTCATCACATTCCGTACGAACCGAGGAGAACCTACCAAATGGTACTCCTACCCCACCACATTTAACCGGTAATTTCATTGCCAAATCCGCATTCATACAATTAGTTGAGAGAAGTCAATTTGGAGGGATGCCTAGTGAAGATCCTCATTTACATATGGAGACTTTTTGTGATTATTGTGATGCAATTTCTCAAACCGGAGTTACTCAAAACCAAATCTGATGGGTATTGTTTCCTTTTTCCTTGATCAGTACCGCAAAGCAATGGCTGAGGATCCTAGAAAAGGCTACCCTTGGTATTGATTCATGGAAGAAGTTAGCACTTGCCTTCTACAAGAAATTTTATCCTCCGGAGAAGACAAATATGTTGAGAGCCCAACTCACTTTATTATGAAAATTTTCAGGTCATCAGAACATAATATAAGTGAAAACATATCAGAAAACCACTGAAAAAATCGAAGTTTAGCTATTTTTAGTCCAAAAATGACATTTTTATCATAAAAATCACATTTAAATGCCATTATTATATAAAATAAACAATAAAATCCATAAATAAACAAAAAATATCCTAAACATCATTTAGGACCAGAAACTTTTAACATGTAAATTTATTTTAAGGTTTTTCTTCATAAAACCAAATTAATTAGTTTTGTATGTTAATCATATAACTCGGAAAAACTATAAACCGATTTGCATGCAAACAACATAAGGCTCTGATACCGCTTATAGGGAATTTAATCTCATTATATAACATATTCATATATGTGATATTTTAATTTAGTCATAAAATTAAAACTAGATCTTATGCATTCAAACTTAAATAAGAATAGAGAAGAAATCGTCTTTCTTATTATGGAATTTCGGATTAAAGGGCACAAGTAAGATCTCCTTCTTACTTGTTCTTGAGCTTTCCTTCTATGGATGAACAAAGCTTCAAGCTTAGAATCCCTCCCAAAGATGAATACCCAAGATAACCTCTTAAAAGACTAATATTATTAGAACTAGAATAATATTAATCTAACTAAAATTGACCCAAAATATTTGTTTTTGTCTCTTGTAATTTCGGCCAGGAGGAAGGAAATATATGAGTATTTTTCTCTCTAAACTTCTCTAAGTTTTGGTTGTGTAAAATAATTAATAATACACTAGTGAGTATCTTAGTGTATGTATCAATATAAATTGTAGAAACCCTTGGCCTTTTCTCTAGGGAAAACCGGGTATGGGGGGTGGCAAGGGCCAATGCATGGCTAAGACACTCTTCACAAAAGCAACTAGGTGTGCATGGCTATCAATAAGGTTTAATGATTATGCTTCTTATATAATATAAAATATAATACAAACCCCAACCCTCCCCATATATTTTCGGTACATATATTGTAAAATGGAAAGTCAATTTACAATTTATTTGTCAATTTGTCACATGTAACATGTTCCATGACATTACGTGTATAAAATGTATTTTTAACAATTAAAAATCAACATATTAATAAAATATGTCACTTATAAAATTAACCTAGTAATTCATAATTACTTGTACCGTAATGGGTTTCCGAATCATAAATTACAACATTCTGTATTTATATAATTTATTCATTCCGTTTCAATTGTTTCCATAAACAATAATTTCATCTATGTAATAAAACAATTTGATTACTTAGACCGTATCTTATTTAATCGAATTACAATAAGATACGTCAATGATACTCACAAAATCGTCCGTCAATTTTAGGCAATTTAATTAACCCGTATCCACATACGATCAATTAAATAATCAATTAAGAGTGTTACCCTTTAGGTATGACCTAAGGGGATCAATTGATCACCACCGTCGCACGACAGTAATGTCAAACTCTAGTCAGCCACTCATTACCGATATGTGTGGACCAGTTGACTGTAAAATATTACATCCCACATGTATTCTTAAAATGAGATTTAAACATGTGGTCATCATGATCGACAGTTGTAATCGCATTATTGTCGGAGGACACATATTCCAACAATCTCCCACTTGTCCTCGACAAGTGTGCGTCACAAATTATCTTGTCCTATTACTATCTCCCACTCAATGCAAGGTGTCTTTCAGGTCTTACTTGCAAGTGATCATATCGAGAGTGGTTTCCTCGATCTGGAGAATAACTGATTGACCGGAATTATCTACCATAGATACCTTCCGAGCGTGGCCACGCATTTCCAGTTCATTACTCCTCGAGTGGCCCTGAGATATTGTTATAACCATGATAAGGGGTGGACAATTCATATCACACTTATTCCCTTCGACTAGCCACAGCCATCATAACCCAAAATATGCCCATTTGACCCCATTTACGAAGGTCGTAGTAACATAAATCAAAGTTAATCTGAAACTGTGCCACCTTAGGCGAACAGTCTTTAGTCAATAGATGCGACTCATTAGAATACTATAGTAGCTCTCGCCATGACCAGGCTATATAAATTTGCCAGAACTCTATAAGCGGTCATAATGCCCGACAAAGTGTTCCTAACAGTCTGCCTATGTGATCGACTAGTCATCTCATATGACTCTATGGCATTTGAACTTGCCATCAATCGCATCACACTATAGTCACTTCAAGACGTCACCTCATGTAAGTGACTATGGGCGAATATAATGTTAATCCGTGTTCACTTTAACGGGGTTCAATTGTCTCTACAACCCGTTTGGATGTGACAAAGTATAAGGTGAGTTAATAATAACTCAAGCGACAAATGTGGACATCATATTCGGGTAGTCAATAAAATATTACTACCTTGTGATGTATATAAGTGTGAAAACACTTGTTGATTGCAATAGAAGTTTAACATACCATGTGTCCATGTGTTCATATTTCTTGTATTGCACTTTCCTTTATATTCATGTTATCTCTCATAGCATGAACCTTACCAAGTACACATCTAGGTTCCTAACCTAGGTTTAGGTTCTTTATCTTGAAAGAACTTTCTAGTTGATTATCACAAAACCAATGAATTGTGGTGGATGATATAACTAGCACTGGTCAAGTGTTCTACCAACTCGCAATGCACTATGTATACGTTTTGTAGGGTCTTGCAATAATTATCAAGATGATTAGCCTAGCACTTCACATAAGTCCTAGCATATTAGAAAATACTAGTTTTGAGTAACCTCTTACTATAACTTAGTATCCTTCCAACTTCTTATTTCTCTTTAAGCTTAATTAGCTTAGGATCTTCATAAATCCTTACGCGTTTTCGAACTTCAATATGTGCAACTTCTTGTCACATAACAGAGTGTGTTTAATCAAACACTAGAATAGCTCATTAGTTCTCCTCGAGAATTCATGACGATTCTTCTATGGCTTACCAATGACTCATCATGCTCTTAAGCATATGATTCATTATTGGACATGTGCATGATTATTCTAATGGCGGAAACATTAGTAATCTTTAATCATGTGATCAACCATTCTTAGGTTCAATTAATGACCATGACTGCTTATGAATTCTATTTTTATCGATATGAATAACCTATGTTTCTCGTTGATTGGATGTGTATATCTCAATTCCTATCCAACATCCCATGATGTGATTGTATTCATCATAGTCCATTTTCATCCAGAATTGAAAACTCAAATACTTCTTTGTGAAAGATAGTACTAGCTTGTCATTCTCAATGAATAATGAGTTATAAATTTTACAAGATGATTGCTCCCACTAAATTTCATGTCTTCACATGATAATTTCAAACTCCCACTTAATTCCACATGTTTCGCAATTGACTACTCAATCGAAACATTTCAAGAATTGAAATACATTTTGCTTTGCCAAGTTATTAAGATTAAAACCATATATGTTCCCAACATATCCTTTCAAAATACCTATTTTGAAAAGGTTTCAGTCTTAAACTTTATGGAAATAGATTTTAATCTCTAACTCATTCATTTTTATAATGATGAGTAGCAATGCCATTATTTAAATGTGAAATTCCATTTAATACATGTCCTTCTCAAAATACCCTTTTTCGGAAGGAGGTTTAACCATTTCATTTTCATAATAAGGTTAAGTAATGACACTAGCGTGGTTAACAATTAACTTAGCTTTTGTAGATATCGGCATATCTTCCTTTGCAACTTTTAATCATAAATCTCATTTATATTCAAGTATGCAACGTTGTTTCATTTAGACTCTTAAGTAAATATCAATATTTAAACTCTTGGTCATATGTTGTTCATAAACTAGCCAAATCTCTTGTTAAGACTTTTCTTTATTCATTTTCTTTCAAAACTTTATTTTGGTCTCCTCGTGTAGTTATCTTGAGAACATATTCTTTTGATTACACCACTTGGTCTCTTTTGTCATGTAGATCTCATCCATTCGAGACCATAGATCTCATCTATTCGTGTATACTATCTATTTAGGTATACAAATCATTCTTTCTTTCGTAGATCTCATTTACTCAAGTATACAAATTAATCTTTGTATTCTTTGTCTCTCTTAATTTTTCTCCCACTCTATCTTTAGAATAAATACACTAAATATTTAAAGATAGTTTATGAGACACAAGTGATGATTTTGAAGTAGAAGGAGGACTATCTCATAGATTGACTAATAGATTTTAAATTTGATGAGTGTACTTGGTAATTGACATTTCTTTAGGAGAGTTCATCAACTCAACATCACTTTATAATTGATCATCCACAAGCCTTATGCTTGTGGACATATAATGAATCCCATCATTATAGTTGTCTATTGGATCACTTTAACTAGATGATCATATGTTTCTATGTGCAAGCATATAAAGACGAATTTTTAGAACAAGGAAATACGATAAAAGGGGTGACTTGGGTTGTAAACCAAGCCACCATAATCCAAAATACCACCATTGTTTAGAAAGGATCAACCATTTCCATGTCGAACACGGAAATCAAAATAGTTCTAAAAATCCGAAACACGGCTTAAAATAAAACAATAATAAAAAGCCAAGCTTCATTGGTAGCTACTCCTAGCTCCTTGGTGATTTCTCAAGCTTGCTTTTCCTTTCTTTTGTCTTTGCTTGGAGGAGGACCTATTTACAATAAAAAGGGGATACATTATCACAACTTTGTATCAAAATACAATAGTTGAATTATAAACATAAAAGAAAGGATAGTCATTTACCTACTGGAGTGATCTTTCCAGCTTTGATGTCACCAAGGTACTTGGAACAATTCCTTTTCCAATGTCCAACACCATTACAATAATGGCATTTATTAAGAGGACCCTTCTTGGTCTTGGAAGTGCTAGCTTCAAAAGTCTTAGCCTTGGTGGACATGGGAGCTTGCCTCTTACCCTTTTTCCCATTCTTCTTGAACTTCCCCTTGCTCTTGGTGCTTATATTAAGCACATCCTTAGGTGGGTTAACATTTAACCCCATGTCTCTTTCGGCTTGAACAAGTAACTTGTGCAACTCTTCAAGAGACACGTCCTTGTCTTGCATGTTAAAATTCATCCGGAATTGAACATATGCTTTGACTTTGGATAAGGAGTGTAGAATCCTATCTACAATGAGCTCTTTGGAGATTTCAACCTTTTGAAGTTTCAATGTCTCGACTAGCTCTAACAATTTGAGCACGTGAGGGCTAACCTTTTGGCCCTCATTAAAATCGAGATCAAAGAATGCCGAGGCCGCCTCATATTGGACGATCCTCGGAGGTTGCGAAAACATTGTCACAAGTTTGGAATAGATTTCATAAGCGGTGCCCATTTTAAAGGCTCTCCATTGGAAATCCGCCTCCATCGCAAAAATCAACACATTTTTCATAGCGGCGGACTCTTTGTGGTATGCCTCATATGCTTCCCTAGTGGCAGCACTCGACCTAGCATTAGGTTCGGGTGGAGAGGCCTCGATGTGGTAACGAAGCTTGTCGTCACCTTGGGCGGCTAATTTGAGTTGGGCATCCCAATCGGAGAAATTTGACCCATTCTTTTCAAGTTTACAACGATCCATGAAGGATCGGAGCCATGAAACATTAGTGAGAGGTGCGGGGTTGGTGTTTGGTGCGGCCATTTGTTATGAGAAATAAAAGTGGTCTACAAAACAAAAAATAGAAGGAATAAAACATTTGTCATTTTCAAAATAATAATAACACTCGTAAATTTTTAATTTAAACAAGTTTTATTGCATTTATCTAGTGACCTCTACCCAACTTTGATAAATGATTCCAAGACCCAAATTCATATTAACTTAGGCATCGGTAAAGCCGAATACAACCCTTACCAATATAACTCGGTGGATTAACTCTTTAATCGATTCTACTTTTAGAACTCTTGGTCGATAAATTTACATTAATATTTATCTTTAGCCCGAAACACATCCGGCAACCGTTGAGAATACTTTCGTTGAGTTCAACTCAAATTTCGAATAAATGTGTCCATGATCCAAATTTGCATCAACTTGGGCATCGGTAAAGCCGAATACAACCCTCATCTTTATAAATTCGGTGGGTAGACATTTATCACCCACTTCCCCTACGTAGCAAGGTTTGTACCCCGGTAAGGCCGAGTGCACTCCCTCACGAAATAGGTTTTCATGGTTTCTACTTTTTGGTAAGGCTAAGTCTGAATGGTTTATTTTAGCGAGAGGTCATGTCAATTTTTTATCTATCACGTTTTAAGTTAACTAAAGCGGTGAACTACGATAATTGTAATTGACACGGTCGATAAACTCGATATAAATGATAATGCTTTTTTAGTTATAGCGATTTAGTGATGCATGCAACATATAAATGAAATGCAAAGCATAAATAAAATCCTAGTATGGCCTTCCTAAAATAGTAAATCTAATAAACTATTACAAATTCGGAAACCAACTCCTTTGGTCCCTTGAACTTCGGTCTTGGCACGCATTTTAAGGCAACATTTTCTTTGATGGATTGCCTTCTCGAGTGGCACCGTCTTCAAGGAACTCTGGAATCGAGTGGCACCGTCTTCAAGGAACTCTGGAATAAATAAATTACATAATAAATCACATATTTTCCTATTATAAATTTGTAATTAAAAATAAAAATAAATCTATTAAATTACAAAACGGTGATACGAGATCACAATAAATTACAACCGAATCGATATTCCCATGCATTTCGGGTAATACCAATTAAAACTAAGGCCATACTAAGTAAAATTACATATTTCAAAAATTAAAATATGACAATCATAAATAAAATGCAGCATTATAATATGTATGAACATGCCCAATTTTATGCTAAATCACCTTTAAGGAGCCAATATCGTATATTAATCGGTTTTTACGGATTGCGTGATTTAACCTTTTAAAAATCACAATAATTACATAAATTCATATTTATGTACAAGTTAATTACCCTAACCAACTTAGGACTCAAAATTAGTCTCTGCTAACATTTGACAATAATTAACCTAGATTTCTTAATATTGTTCATAAATGGACCTAAAATACAAAATTATGCCATAAACTTCAAATTAAATCATAAAAATTTCAAATAATTTCAAAATTTGAAATTTAAACTCATGAACATTCTGGAAAAATACCATGACACTCATAATGTTCAAAAACTTAGGTTAAAAATTTCGAAAATTTATCGAGAAAAACAATGTTGCGGTTTATCGATTTTAACAATTATGACCATAAAAATATGAGAAAAATCATTTTACCGACTTTTCATTTTTAGATCTGAAATATATGATAAAATGCAATATGTGACTGTTTTCCTTAAGTCATGAACTATGTTTTAGCATTATTACTAATTTTAGTCACTATTTATGTGATTTTTCATCAAAAATTCATAAATCATGTATAAAGACTTCATTATAGCCAAATATTTTACACACATCTTGTAAAATTTCATGTGACAACATACTAAATTTCCATGACCATATTCGAAATATAACTCATATTAACCTATTTACCCATTTAAATACGAATTTAACTTGAAAAATCCATATTTCGAGCAATACAACTTATTTTTAGCAATATCCAAAAACCACTGAAAAAATCAAAGTTTAGCTATTTTTAGTCCAAAAATGACATTTTTATCATAAAAATCACATTTTAATGCCATTATTATATAAAATGAACAATAAATCCATAAGTAAACAAAAAATATCCTAAAAATCACTTAGGACCAGAAACTTTTAACATGCAAATTTATTTTAAGGTTTTTCTTCATAAAACCAAATTAATTAGTTTTGTATGTTAATCATATAACTCGGAAAAACTATAAACCTATTTTCATGCAAACAACCTAAGGCTCTGATACCGCTTGTTGGGAATTTAATCTCATTATATAACATATTCATATATGTGATACTTTAATTTAGTCATAAAATTAAAACTAGATCTTATGCATGCAAACTAAATAAGAATAGAGAAGAAATCGTCTTTCTTACTATGGAATTTCGGATTAAAGGGAACAAGTAAGATCTCCTTCTTACTTGTTCTTGAGCTTTCCTTATATGGATGAACAAAGATTCAAGCTTAGAATCCCTCCCAAAGATGAATACCCAAGATAACCTCTTAAAAGGCTAATATTATTGGAACTAGAATAATATTAATCTTAATAAAATTGACCCAAAATATTTGTTTTTGTCTCTTGTAATTTCGGCTAAGAGGAAGGAAATATACGAGTATTTTTCTCTCTAAACTTCTCTAAGTTTTGGTTGTGTAAAAGAATGAATAATACACTAGTGAATATCTTAGTGTATGTATCAATATAAATTGTAGAAACCCTTGGCCTTTTCTCTAGGGAAAACCGGGTATGAGGGGTGGCAAGGGCCAATGCATGGCTAAGATACTCTTCACAAAAGCAACTAGGTGTGCATGACTATCAATAAGGTTTAATGATTATGCTTCTTATATAATATAAAACATAATACAAACCTCAACTCTCCCCATATATTTTCGGTACATATATTGTAAAATGGAAAGTCCATTTTATAATTAATTTGTCAATTTGTCACATGTAACATGTTCCATGACATTATGTGTATAAAATGTATTTTTAACAATTAAAAATCAACCTATTAATAAAATATGTCACTTATAAAATTAACCTAGTAATTCATAATTAATTGTACCGTAATGGGTTTCCGAATCATAAATTACAACATTCTGTATTTATAATAATTTATTCATTCCGTTTCAATTGTTTCCATAAACAATAATTTCATCTAAGTAATAAAACAATTTGATTACTTAGACCGTATCTTATTTAATCTAATTACAATAAGATACGTCAATAATACTCACAAAATCGTCCGTCAATTTTAAGCAATTTAATTAACCCGTATCGACATACGATCAATTAAATAATCAATTAAGAGTGTTACCCTTTAGGTATGACATAAAGGGATCAACTGATCACCACCGTCGCACGACAGTAATGTCAAACTCTAGTCAGCCAATCATTACCGATATGTGTGGACCAGTTGACTGTAAAATATTACATCCCACATGTATTCTTAAAATGAGATTTAAACATGTGAACATCATGATCGACAGTTGTGATCGCATTATTGTCGGAGGACACATATTCCAACAATGAGAACACCAAATTCCATCCAAATCTCTCATACAAGAGCCAAAATGTTCAAAATCCTCAACCAATATATACGCCACCTCCAATGATAAACCAAGCTCAAAGACTCTTTTTCAACCAAAGCCAAGGATATCAAAATCAACCTTCCTACAACCAATCCAACGACCAAAGCTTTGATGTTCAAAAAGCGGTCCTCCAAAAGCAAAAGAACCAACAAGAATTCTTCACCCAAATGCAAAAATATAGCCAAGCAAAAGAAATCACCATTAACGACATACTTGCCCACACCAAAATGTTAGAGACTCAATTGACCCAATTAGCATCTTCTAGCTCCCAAAGACAAAAGGGGCAATTACCTCCTCAAGGTAACCCGCCCACAAGACATGAGACGGTTAGTGCCATCCATTTGAGGAGTGGTACAAGATATGAGGGGCCGAAGAGGCCAATTGATGAAGATATTGTGGATGCCAGTAGCAAGCAAGGAGTTGTGGAGATCTCTAAGGAAGAAGAACCTACTACCAACTAACTTTCAAAGAAGAAGAATGAAGGAAAGGCTAAGAATGTTGATAAGGAGCCTATTGTGATTTGACTTGCATTCTCAAGCCGTCAAGCTAAGCCTAAGCTTTATGAGCAACTTGGAAAGTTCATGGAAATTATGAAGAAACTAGAAGTCTCAATTCCATTCACAAAATTGATCAATCATGTTCCGGCTTATGCAAAGTACATGAAGGATATTCTTACCAAGAATAAATCCACCGGAAAGTTGGAGACTATTGCCTTTACCAAAGTGAGTAGTGCTATTCTTCAAGGGAGTTCCCCTCCAAAGCTCAAAGATCCGGGAAGTTTTTCTATTCCATGTACCATTGATGACACTAAAATCAACAAAGCATTATGTGATCTTGGAGAAAGTGTAAGTGTCATGTCATACTCAGTATGTAAGAGGCTAGGAATGGTAGAGCTCAAGTGCACCAACATTACTCTTCAAATGGCGGATCGATCAACAAAGATACCTTTAGGGGTATGGAAGGATGTGCCCGTAAGAATTGGCAAATTCTTCATCCCGGTAGACTTTGTCATTGTAGACATGGAGGAGGATTCCAACATCCCTATCATCTTAGGAAGACCTTTCTTGCATACCGCCGGAGCGGTAATCGATGTGAAACATGGGGAGCTAACACTTGAAGTAGGGGATGAGACAATTACTTTCAATCGTAACAAAACAATGAGAGCTCCCCGATTACATAAGCCATGCTTTATGGTCGATCAGTATAGCCGAGAAAGTGATAGGAAGAAGTTAGAATCTCTATGCAAAGATCAAGCCATGCGTAAGGAAACATCACCCACATGGAAGGAGAAAGTAGATGACCTTCAAGTAGCTCTATTCGGAGAGCATGAAATTTCAACAACAACAATGAGAGCTTGAATAGCTCACCCATCATGAAAAGTAATGAAGAAGGCCTCGTTGGCCAAGATAACAAGAAAGGAGAGTTGTTCTTGTAAACTCATGACATCATTGGGGAACAAGCTTGTGAAGTTTATGGTCTATGGGACGATGAAATTGAAGGATTGGTCAATCCTTATATTGGAAATGCTATGACCTTGGACCAAGGCTTTATTGATCCTTGTCATCACTTTTACTCACACCACAACAATGGAGAAAACAATGCACAAAGATCCATGCAAGATCTTTATCATGAAAATGAGCAAGCCTTCGACTACTTCTACAAGGTGTTGAGCAACATCAACAACACCTTGGCGTTGCCCCCTTCATACCTCTCACAAGAAGGAGAGTTTGGTGGAGTTGGCCGGACTCACTTAGAGGTTTAGTTTTCGGTACTTGTCGTTAGGAGCACCTAGTCCAAAACACTATTTATAACTCCACAAACAACTCTACAATTAGTAAAGAGGCAAGTAAAGGTAGGATCCTAAGGGACCGGAATTGAGATGAGATTTTGAATTGCAACTAGTGGTGTCTTGGTGTGTCACAATTTGGGGTTTGAAGTAGAAGATCACTAAACTAAATAGCAATAAAAGTAAACAAGCAAGATGATTAAAAAGGGATGTAAACAATTGATAAAAGGCACTAGGGTGTCATGGGGTCATAGGGGATTCATGGGAATTGATCATACAAACATATTCTCAAATTATAAGCAAGCAATTATTGTTGTGATCGATCGAGTTGGTTTATATCTTAATATCCTGGGAAAGTTTGGGTCCTGGAGCCGGATCGATTAGATTGTACTACATACAACACCTACAAGTCGACTTAATCTTCCCTACTCAACTATATGCATGGTCTAATGAGACTCGAGTTGGTTTATGTCTTACAAGTTGATGGGGTGGTTGTCGTCGGGTCTCATCCAATCAAACACATTTATAATACTCAACAAATAACTAGTTAGCGGTAAGTCGAGGTCGATCCATGGGACGGTGTGATTTGGGTTATAAGTCTATCTATCTCAATTTATGCTAGTGTCACAATTTGTTTGGGTTTGTAGTTGTGTTCTAGACTAATAAAAGCAATAAAGTAAAACAAGCAATAAAAGGAAAGATGTAAACAAATGATAAAATGTGCTACGATATCATGGGGTCATAGGGGATTCATGGTGTTGATCATACAAACATGTTTACAAGGTTGCAAGCAATTAATGTTGTGGAGGAACCGAGTTGGTTTATGTCTTACGCTTCATAGGAAGAGTTGGGTCCCGGAGCCGAATCGATTAGATTGTACAACACCTACAAGTCGACTTACTTTCCTCCTATTCAACTTCTATGCATGGTCTAACAAGACTCGAGTTGGTTTATATCTTACAAGTCAAGTTGAGTAGATAAGGGATGGTAAAAATGCAAGGATTCAATGGCTTAGCATTTCATCAAACATAACATGTGCATAAAGTTGACATCACAACAAGCAAGCAATTTAATCATGTGAACATATTAGATTAAGCATGAATCAATGCCATGTTGGTTTCCCTTAATTACCCACTAATCCTAGCTAAGTAACTACTCACTCATTATCATGGGAAACATGTCATTAATGGTGTCAATCATCACAACAAGTATAAACATGATAATAGAATGAAGAAATGAAAAATAAAGATTAAAGAGTAAAGGAATTATACCAACTTAAGATGATCCAAATAATAAAGCAAGAATAATAGAAGAAACTTGATTGATTGATGGAAGGTTGTCACTCTCCCAATAATAACCCAATGATCTTCAATTACCCAATAATAAACTTGAATAATAAACTTGAACAATAATTAAGGAGAGATTAATGTGTAATTTGTGGAAAGATTGAAGAGTAATCTATTCTAATCTACTCCTAATCTAATCTAAGAGGAATTTCTAATATGGAAACTTGATTATCTCTAATAAAACTTGATAAAAGGCTCTCTCCTTTTGATTATTTACAAGTGGGGTATTTATAGTGGAAATTAGGGGGATGCATCAGGGTTAACTAAGGGATAAACTAGTAATTACACTTTTTAAATGGAGCAGGGAGGAGCCGGTATCTTTTGAAGGAAGGGCGTCTTTCTCGGAGCTTGAAGAAGACGAAAATGCGCTGGACTGGAATCCGAGCGGATTGGTGTGAAGACAGGCGGATTGGTGAAGGGGAAAACGGGCGGATTGTGGCGAAGACGCACGGGTTTCATGCATTTTGGACGGCCGGATTTCAGAGAATACGCACGGGTTGGACTTCAGTTTTCGTTTTCTCTTCTATTCTTCCCTTTCTTTCACTTCCCTTTTATTCTTGTAGGCTTGGTCTCTAGTTCTTGCTTCCTCCTCATACTAGTCTGTCAAATATCGTCAAAAAGCTTCCAAATATGCACGAAAGACGGGAATTTCCGCCTTATTATCTCCTTTTCTACAAAATATATGAAATGCGATAGAAAAGCAAATAGGAAGGTTTTGATGGATAAAATGGCCAAAGAATGTTATAATAGTATGCAAAATAGGCTCAATTAGGGGACTAAATGTGTGCAAATAATGGTCACATCAAATATCCCCAAACCGAACTATTACTCGTCCCGAGTAAAGAGGTGATAAAAACTAGACCTTTATTTAAACTATCCTTATAATATAGCCGATATGAGACAATTAGCGGGTCTCACTCTGCCCCTTCAACTCACAACAAGACAACCATGAGGTAGGATGCCTTCTTGCAAGGCAAGGTGGGTCTTGCCAAAATGGCGACACATCCAAACATTAAGCACACAAAATCAAATAATGGATGCATCTACAAAAGAATAGCCACTTCCTCATCAAGTGGCGGAGGCAACAAAAAGAGAACAAATTTAAGAGCATGTAATCCTTCACAAATACTAGTTCAACAAATTACTAAGGCTAAGAGGATGGCACTAAATCACCTCTAAATGGTGTTAAACTAGATTACTTTCGTCCTCAATTTCCAGATGCTTTCGTCAAGAGCGATCGGATGGTGGTGGAATGATGATCCCTATGATGCTAGTAGCATATGACATGACAAGTCTCGAATTCTCTACAAAAGTAAAGGTCCTGGATCGTCCCAAGCTCGACAAAGTGGCTTGACAAAAAGGCTTTTTGGGAATAAAATGCTCAAATCTTCATACACAACGGGTGGATATGACTAGTATTCAAAATTGACCTCATTCGACTTTCACATTTCGAAAATTTTAGATGGGGTTTGTCCCTTCCGGGCTAGTGTCCTTTGCTTTCGCCAATCGCTTATTAGGCAACCGGTTAACCTCTAGACAATAGCTTTTCGGGGTGATAGTCACTCTGTCTCTGGGCGGCCGAATTCACAACCGTGTGGGGGCCCAATTCAATGGATCCCGCTCCAAAGCACATCGAAGTGGTACGCCTCCATCAAAACAATTTAAATTTCTCAACATTCAACAATTCATAATTTTTGAGGTTTCCTTGGCGTTAAATTACTTCCACATGACAAGTTTCTTTGAAACGAGCACTTCAAGCTTATTGATAGAAAATATTTTTGGGTTGCCTTACCACAAGGTCAATCAAGGTCACCTAGACAAGTTAACCAAGTCCACATCGCATCACGGGGTTGGATAGGTGACTCACATGCAAACCCTTGACTAGGCCTTGGGTCATGGGTCAAAAGATACTAGTATGACACTATCTAGGGTGTTTTACAACCATTCTAGTAGGCAAAGTTTTAAGTTGAACAAGTATTTGTAATGGCTTAGTTGCTCTTGTCAAAGTTCTCAATTAGGCACTTTTCAAAACTTTTTCTAAATGCAACTACATGCAATGATGAAACTATTATAAACATCCTAATGCAAGTGATTCTATCAACTAATATGACATATAAACTAAATGCAAGTCCTATGTTCACATTGTTATACCGCATCAATCAAAATAGAGCCACATAGTCATTAACATAAAGAGGAAAAAGGAGATTGGAAAGATCATACCATGCGGTCTTCATTATCCTCATGTCTCGGATGTGGCGTAGTCAATCAATGTGAATAAGGATAGAACAAACATAATATATACAGCAATATATACAAGATTACACTACAAAGGAAATGAACTTGTTTTGGGGTTTTTCAATTTTTTCAAATTTTTATGGTTTTTGATTTTATGAAATTAGAAGACATATTTTTGTGATTTTTTGAAATTTTTCAATTTTTATCATTTTTGGAATATAAATTCCTATCCCCCACTTTATTTTGGACATTGTCCTCAATGTACATGTAGGAGGAGGAATAAAAAGGAAATTCATGTTTTTGCATTTTTGATTTTATTGAAATTGAAGTACAAATGCAATGATATGATATGAATGAATGCATGCTCTAACTAAATGCAATTCTATTTGACATATATAACAAATGAATGCAATCTAAACTATACTATATGATGCATGATAAATGCTTAAGTCACCTATGATCAAACCTCCCCAAACCGATTTAAACACTATTTCTAGTGTAGAAATGAATAGGTTTGGCCATTAGTAACTATGCATGAATTCTAATCTATATGTAACTATGCTATATGAATTATATTACAATGCAATTTACACTATATGGACTACTTATGCAAATGCAATATGGAATATAATACAAATGCATGCAAAAGAGAGAGGGAGAGATGGGTATCATACAAATGGAGGTGGTGAGGTAGGCCTCTTTCACTCGTCATCCTCATCTTGATCATATCCATAATGATGAGAACTCCCGGCTTGGTCATACCCGCTTGCTTGACCCCAATACCCTCCTTGGTCAAATTCTCCCCCTTGACTCGAGTACCCTCCACCTTGGCTAGAATGCCCTCCGTCGCCTCACCCCCAAGCTTGGTCATACCCTTGATTTGGGAACAAGAGCTCCGGTTGTGCCCAAGAGGGCTTAGGACCATTAGGGTCAATATACCCTTGTTGAGCCATGTTATAGTATTGGGGGTAGAGGGCCAAGTAGTTGCCTTCCCTCCCTTCATGTACCCCTAGGTCCACTCTATTCATGAGT